>NC_052508.1:24248931-24278931 GCF_014356525.2 Nilaparvata lugens
CACAACTAGGAAATGGTTGGTACTGAAGCGGCACATCGAAAACCCAAATTGCCAGATGAGCTGTCTGGTGTGTTCTGACTTCTGGCAGCGCACCTATATCTGTAGCAGTAGCTCTTGTGGCACAAATACGAGCCACCCTTTTTCACCTTTTCTGTTCCGGTAGCAGGCCCTTTCTGAAAATAAAATATAAGCCAGTCAGTCAAGGGAGAGCTTTCAATCTGGACAATAGCATGCACATAATCTACGAAAGCACAATTTTGAATTTCTAACTCAAGAAAGTTGAGCTTAGTAGACTACTAAGAAGACGAACCCCTGAAGAAACGCATTGTTATGGGCGTTACAAAGCTTTTCTTGATTATAGTTAATTGAGACCGTTTTGATTTAAATTCGAATGCAATGACCATAATATAGTACTCCAGTTGTACCAGTATAGTATATTCGCACCTAGAGCAGAAAATGAGATTTTCCAGCTCGAAATCGGTTTTCAAGTCCGAGGCCGTAGGCCGAGGACTAGAAAAGATTGAGAGCTGGAAAAACATTTTTGCCCGTGGTGCGAACGATATTTTTCGCCACACTACAGGTATTGCTGACAAAATAAATAAAGAATACAAAATAAAGAATACTCGTTAAGCTATCGTACCTATCTCTTGATTTTAGTGGTAGAAGATTTGCAGTCAGGATTTCAGATTCTTTTAAAATATCACTTGGAATACCACAGTCATCTTCAAGCATTTTTAAAAATTCGGAATGCACTAATCAACAATAAATAATTGAATAAAACTGGTTGCGAAGCGAATTAGTTTGATTCGAAACTGGAACTGAAATCATGGCAACTTCAGCTGATGATGAAAGTGGACACTCGACCGATCTAGCGGATGACTTATTAACTACTTCCATGAGCGGCTGGAAAGAGACAACTTTCTGGCCTAGACCGGAAAAGAAACCCTTTTCTGACGTCGTCTGCAAACAAGGTCTTTCAGATCTACGTAGGGACTGGAAAACAGCTGCTTTCTGTGCAGTGTGGCGAAAAATAAGTAACTACATTGACCATCTATTGCAGGTGCACAGGCTCATATCTTCAACCTCGAGAAGTGAGCCAAAATCAAACAGCAAATATATATTTTCATCATGAAAAAAGTATTATACTTTACAAGTTGAGATTAAAAAGTAGAGAACTTTTAGTTTTGAATCTACGCGTTGGTTATACATTTTTTGAATCTTTTGAAAATAATGCAGATATTAATTTCAACAAAGATCGATGATCATTTTCACCTAAATCTCAACTGTTGACTGTAGCTGTAGCCTACTGAATAATTATTGACTTATCGATATGAGGTCCCTCTTTACTTTCCGCAACACTGGATTATCTCATTCATATATTTGGAAACCATTATCTTGATTGTTGATTGATTGATTGTTAGCCGTTGGAATAAATATTTTGATATGATTTGTAGGATTTGAGCCAATGATTTCACCTAACTTTTGAAATTTGTAGAGTTTCCTGAATACTTGCTCATGGAACTTTAGAGCCTTATTAAGTAAAATTATATATCTCATTACTGTAATCATTGCTCATTGGAACTCAGAATTTTAAAAATCTACATGTTTAAATAAGATGAAATTCTCCTTTATGCTTATGAGTAACATATCAAGAAGTCAGTAGGATGAGCATGTTATTCTTGTGTTCATAGTGTATGATGTAATCCTTACAGGTTTGCGCATGTTGTTTTGAGTGACGAACAGTCCACCAGTCCGAGGTCCATTCCCAGACGTTGCCAACCATGTTGTGCAGTCCAAAGCTGTTGCTGGCAAACTCATCGACTGGAGCAGTCGAAACAAACCCATCCTCCGCCGTGTTATTAACAGGAAACTCCCCTTGCCAAATGTTCATTCTAGAAAAAAAACAAAAAATCTATCAATTGGGAAATGAGAAGATTTGATTTGATATAAATATGATGTGCTTTTCCAAATCTGTGATATCGAATGATTTTATATAGTTAATTGAAAGAATAAGAATAAATACATATTGACAAATATGATGTTGTCAATACTCAGCATATTTGACAGCCATCCCGTCTTATTCTTCCAATTATGAGAAATATCACACATCTCCTCTCATACAATAACATTATTTTTAGATAAATTCTATTATTGTGGCATTCACTTAGAACTGCTATTGATCCTCATATAAGTATGCTTTGCAAAGAAGTTATATCAATTTATTGTATGTATAGATAAATTCTTTATTGTGCGATTCACTTTAATCTGTCAACAATCCTCATCACAGATAGCACCAGTGCTTCCCGTCCAAACGATAGACACCGTTTTCGGTGAATCTTACTGAAGATAGCTTGGAAATGTTTTTGAACAGTATCCTGCATGGGCCTATGTGATGATTTTCTATTAATAATAAAGATGGAAGTCACCCAATGGAATTATGGATCCCTAATTGAAAAATGTTTATTTTTTATTTATTTATACAATAAGTACATTATCAAAATGATGGGAGAGGAAAAATAAGGTAACCTTTTGCTATTCCTCTCCCAAATTTAGATAACACATAGTCCGAAGTAGGTTAAGTCTTGTAGTTCCTCAATTCACAGAATTTTCAGTCCTCAAGTATTTTCACAAAGTAGATTTTCAAATTTAGTTGCTTCAAAACTAACATAGAAAAATATTTAACATTATTATAACTAAAATAGGAAATATTCACATATTAAAAATATAATTTTGAAGAATTACCGAAAAATAATCATTATTGAACAATAATGAGCAATCAAAATCTATAGATTTCATTAAATGAGTATAGATTAATTAGTTTAAAAAATCCAGTGATTGATGGGGCAAAGATAGCCAAGAATCAAGTAATTGTGATTGAGCTTGAAATAGTTGATATAAAACCCAATTTAAAATGCAACATACAAGGGTTATAAATTAATTTATGAAACTAGCTTCTGCCTAGACGTAACAAGTAAAGTCAATTCTGACGTCAAGAATGTATTTTTTGGCTCATTCTCATCTCTTCTGGAGGGTCTCAACCCTTTTTGAATCTTCACTTTTGGCGTCACCGTAATTTACGATGAAGGAGGAAATTGAAGCTTCAGCCAGGAGGATACTCTTTATTCAGGAGAAAAGTGGCTCACACATATTTGAACAAGGGAATAGTTGTGTGTTATGAAAGAGAAAATTGTAGCTCTGACCAACTTGAAAATTCGTTTGAGAATTGCTTGACAAACCAGATGTTTATTGATAAGTATCGGCAAGTGCTTGAATTTTATAGAGGTTGCACAAGGCCAAAACAAACAAGCAAACGAGGTTAGGCATGTATTTGATGAAATCGAGGGCTATGCTTATGGACAGAGTTGATATTGTGGGAGGGAATTACACATTTCGTATGCATATGAGCTATGAGCTTCTCTAATTGCCTTCATCTCCAATTCGATACAATGTTAAAGTATATGTGTGATGCGCATGCCTACTGAACAAAAATTCACCCACGCCACCAATGATTTTACCAAAATATTTTAGAAAAAAATCATAGTGTACTGTCTTGAATTGGCCGATGATTACTTTTAAATTGTAATCGTACCGCAATTTATTAGATGTCCTTCGGATGAATAAAATATATTCAATAAATAAAACCTCAAGGTAATCAGCGATGACCTCCTGTGCGAAATAGCGGGATAAGGATATAACACAGATCAAACTGGGGTTTTGTTATTTAGGTACAGCGTTGTAATTGTAAGGCTGGGCACACACCGATTAGTCAAGACAAGACTACGTTTAGTCACAATACTTTACATAGTTGTTTATGACGCAACTCACACTGATTAGTCATTGCAATTATACATGTCTTAATAAGCAACTATGTGAAGTATTGCGACTAAAGTGTCTTGTTTTGTCTTGAATTGTCTTGACTAACTGGTGTGCGCCTAGCCTAATAAACGAGTATTTTGTTTTCTGAAACCATTAATAAAGTTTGATTTGAGATTTGGAGTAGTATACTCTAGTAGGATGATCCATTAGGATGCTCCAACAGCAGGAGAATGGTGTAACTATAACTATAGCTGGTCAGCTCGACTTGAAAGCAGTGGAAAGCGAGTAGACTTGAAATAAATAACTTTTAATGAATCGGCAATATTTTTCATACATACTCCTAGCAAGCTGAAAACTGAGCCTACACCTAGTATTACAGCGTTGCTAGCCCGTTGGGAATGCCATCCTACTAGAGCTAAAATCCTCTAATAATTCCTGAAGTGATGGTCAGACGTTATACATAGTTGAAATCGCAAGCATGAGAATATGCAATAGGTTTTGGAATGCCATTTCAATATTAAGTTTTATACACATGATCTCTATTAAAACATGTCTTGGAGCCTTTAATACAACCTAGGTGAAAAGTAAATTTCAAAATAGGATATTCTATATTCACATTAATTGGAAGATCAAATTCTGAAATGCATCAGCACAAACTTGCTAAGACTATCAAGGCTAAAATGAAATAAATCAATTGCTGTAATCATCAAAAAAGTAAAACAAGAATAAAAATGTTCATAAAAAATGTCTTAAAATTTTATGAAGAGATAGATTTGAGAGGAAAATTGGCGTGAAAAACAAATAATTGAGCTGAAGGACATGAAGGGAGAAGATTGAATTTCTGAAGCAGGTTGTTGATAGAAAGATTAGTTTTCATTCACTACACTCACAAGTTTTGATTGACGAACAATTGAATAATGTAGAATAACTTTTTATAGCAATTGTGGCTCTATTGACGTTGTGATAATGCTCTCAAATTCACCATGAATGACTATGAATAAAGCATGAATCATCAAAGTCGAGCATCAGAGTTCTGCTTATTAAACATATTATGTTATTATTATTATTATCGTTTTTTGTTACTGTTCCATGTGCCCTTATTGAAAGAAGTTTCAGACGAAAATGGAAAGGTAGAAAATTACACTTGAGACATAATGAAACAAATTTGACGTACCAATTTGTTGGAGTAACTAAAAAATAAAACATTATCAAATTATATTATTGGTATACTAAAAACTCAAGTCGAATGATATTACAGTCATTGTTTTATAGCATTACTGAGGAATGTGATAAATTTTACGTTGTATCAAAGTTGATAAATAGAGTCCAAATGTAGTGTTGGTATTTATGTAATAATTTAAAGCGTTTGAAATTATAAATTGGATTATCTGATTAACAATACTAGTGAATATCATTTTTTATGAATGACGCATATATTTCATTACTTACATGCGCATTTTAAATTGCCGACTTCTCAATATGCAACAAAACTACTTCAATAAATAGAAATAGAATTTCAATAAAATCGCCGACTTCAATAAATGAAATATATAATTATCTGCTACGCTGAAAATATTTATTTGATTAGGTAGCATATTGTAGACATTGGGCAAAATTGTATTTTTATAATGTTTTATTCGGTTGGCCTACTGAAGATTGCTTGTTTACATCTGCACAGTCGCTACTGAAACCCAAAATCCTGGCCAATCATTCATTGAAAAAGGGCAGCAGTACGGGGTTGAAGAAGGGCTTAAGTTATCTGCACTGTCTAATGACAAGGATATGAAAAAATGTTAAGTGTTCCGTAGATACCGTAGTCAATATTATTGTTCAATATTATAGTATTTAATAATATCAGGCCACAGTGTCTATGACGTGTTTATTACAGTTATGTGACCTAATGTTATAAGTAGGTACTGAATAACAATTAAAAATCAAAGTGCCCTTTTCAATACACAGTGTCCCACGAGAGGTGTAACAACCAAAGAATACATTTACAACAAAAATGTTCAGTAAAAGTTTATTATATCAACTTTAGTTTTCGCGATATATTGATAAATCGGTTGGGAGGAATTTACGATGAGATTTATATAATTTGATTGTTTGGTTGACGGTTTCTGAACTTTTTATGAGCGCTCAAAGTTGCATTCGCTCAAAAAATGCATTCGTCCAGTTCAAAGCCAAATTTCTAAAAGTTTGAACGCTCTTACAAAGTTCAAACCCGTCAACAAAGTAACAATTTATATGATTGGAAATTTCTTCCTCTTTTCAACCATATCATTAGAATTAGATTTCGACTGATGGTGTTTTTTTTAAATATCAAAAAATTGATATATCTTGAAAGCTAAGGTTGATGTAAGAAAATTTTACTGGACATTCTTGGTTGCAAATTTTATCTAGAGTCTATGAGCTTCGGCTGTTATACCTTTCGTGAGACATCTTGTATATTTTTATTTTTCATAAGATTGTAAACAAGAAAGAAAGCATTGAAAAAAATATAGAACTTCTCAAATTTTATCTAGAGTCTATGAGCTTCGGCTGTTATACCTTTCGTGAGACATCTTGTATATTTTTATTTTTATAACATTGTAAACAAGAAAGAAAACATTGAGGAAAGTAGGTACTATTATTGAAAAAATATAGAACTTCTAGGGACCGCATTGAAGAGATGCTGACTTGAAAACGTGAATCTCACTCTGAGTAGCTACTAGAATGGTTGTGGTATATACCTGTGCTTGTCGTTGGGCATCATTTTGTTGCCCCAGGGAAAGAGCCTCCTTTGCAGCGAGCTGCGACACGCGAACTCCCATTCGGCCTCGGAGGGGAGGCGCTTGCCGGCCCACTTGCAGTAGGCCACTGCGTCATGCCACGACACATGCACCACCGGGTGATTCATTCGATCTAAAGCAAAAGCAAGCTCTAAGCATATTGCATACTCTTTCATGACAGATTAATAAAGCGGCTCAAATGCAAATTAATCGCCATAAATCTCAGCTTCAGTCAGTAGTTTGTACAACCACAGCATATAGCACTTACACCTATTTTATACATTTTTAATTGAAAAATACAATAATTTATAAAACTTGCTAATTATTTTAGTATCTGGAGAGAAACAAAATAATCTAGATGAACACACTTCTCAGGAGTGTTGCGTTTCTTTGAAAATACAGAAATATTTGTAAGTTGAATAGGTTATTTTATTTTCTAATAATTTATTTACCGTGTCGATTAGCAGCTATATGCTATGACAGTACTACTGTATAATGAAGAATAGGATAACAAAAAAGAAAATTAGTATCGTCCTGAAAAGAATAATATAATACAAACGACATAATGTTAGCAGTCATTAATGTCGGATTTTACTATACCCCAAAAATATTGTAGGCTTATAAATAAATTACATGAATAGGCCTACTTTATAAGCAGGTTGAAATATATCTAAAACAATAAAATCTTTAAAAATCATGAGATATTATATTTTCCTACAGTTACCTTGAAAAGTGACGATTCCTGCACTGATTACAGAACGCAAAGATTCACTTTTCCGCTCTAGTGCGGGAAAAAAATTTTCTGCACTCCAGATTTGCAACTTGGCAACACAAAATAGTTGGTGGGTTATATGGAGGATTAGTGCACGAAAACAAAAATTAAGTTGGTAAAAATGACTGTGGTTAGATTTAGATAAGAATCATTTCAATGGCTACCCTACATTTATGATAAAAATCCCAATCTACAAATCCAAAACAAGAATAATGTTCATCTAAATCATAATTAAATAATCATCATTTACGAATTCTTTATTATTTTCATTAGAACATAAATAATAGTTCTTTTCTATTGATAATTATTATTTCAACTCCAAGAAATGAGAAAAGTAGCAAATATACATTATAAAATTCGAATTTTGAGGTTAAATGATTACCGTTCGATATTCATATAAATAAAAATAATAAAAAACATAACAATACTACAATAAATATTCTCTGTTGTCTAAGTTATTTTTATAAATATTTTTCCGTTTACTTTGAGCATTTTCTCGTTAATTTGTGCAAAAGTCTAAATCTCTGAATCGTGTTTCAGTGTAATTTTCGTGTAATTTTTAGCTGGATGAAACAAACTTAGGTACGATTCTTCCCGCTAGGTCGCGCGCTTGTCGGTTCAGCCATCATTTGATGGATTTCAGCCATCATTTTACCCATAATCATTCAATCAACCACTTCTCATATTCAATGTTAACTGTAGGGAAAATTAAATGTGAAATACGTGCGCAAAATTCCTCTGCTGCACTCAAGAAGCCACTCCGCCCTCGCCTACGGCTCGGGCATAAACGTTTCTTTCGGTGCAGCAAACTGTCACTTTGCGCACTAGTTGCACAAATAACTATAGTAGTAGTTGCTTTGGCTTACAAGTGCGTGGGCGATTTAAGAGCTGGCAGTAGAATTTGGCCAAAGCCGTCAATTCAGTCCAATGAGATAAATAATGTAAAAACAATCATATCATTCATATGGTTTGGAACACATCACGTCTACAGTTTACATAGGGTCTTCGGAGATAAAGTATTTTGTAAATGACTTTTTGGTCCATCTTGAATGATTACTTTTTGGGAAGCATTTGGATACCTTCAGCATATGGTTTGACAACCAGTTGACAGTCACTTTCGGTCTGTCAAATGTATTGTTGAGGCCGCAAACACCAAGACATTTTAAAAAACTCCATGCTTTCCTACTGGAGTGTTAAAATCTAGGACTTTCTACGATACTCATCCAAGCCATGTAGCAGGTCAGATGCTATTTCAGTCCTTCCACATCTCTGGTAATCCTGGTACTGTCTTTCACTATCTTCATTCCACCCTGGGATAAACTCCCTTCTGTAGCCCCTTGGTATGTACTTCTAGGCTGTCGCGATCAGCATTCCAACAAACCTACCATAGTTTTCAGCTCTTGGACTAATCCAGCTCATATTTTTCTCCATATCAGAAGTGAAACCTCTCCAGTTGGCTTTTTTTGAAATTCCATCTAGCTCTGGATTTTTATTGAGCCAATGGGATCTGAGTGCCAACTTTCAGTATGACTGGCTGTGAGGAAAGTTGAATCTCACTACTTGTCTTGTAGGTAAATGAACACCATTAGTATCGTTAAACACAAAACATAAATCCGGATTAGTTTCAGAAAGCCACCTGCTGACCTGAAAGTTCTTCTATCCTTTGCATCAAAAATAAAACTAGTATTTGCACTCTCAGACCAAAAAGTCAGTTAGCTCCATTGGAATAAGTGGAGGTGTAGCCCCATTCATTATGATGGCTGTTAAAATCGCCAGCATAATGTGGGATGTTCAAGTACTGGAAGGCCACATCTCAGCTGGGGGCTTATAGATGTTGACAATTCTTATTCCGGCAACTTATACAGTCACATTTTGAATATTATTACGAGTATCAGCTTAAACCAAAACAGCATTCTTCATATGTTTCCAAGTATATATTGTCACAACATAGTGTTCATGATATGTGGCACCCAGAAATTCAAAACCAGAAATCTCACCCCTGCTCTTCAACTGGTCAGGATCCCCTGGAGGAGGAGGAGAACATCAATGTTATGGTTATTTGAAAATCTACTCAAGTAATCACTTTTTGATCTGATAATTCCTTCCACATTTATTTGGCAGATTCGGACAAAAGGCCCAATAATCTTTGTCAACTGGCCCTGACAAGGGCCGTTTTCATATGTCCTATTTCATTACACTATTTGGCCAAGAAATCAAATGACAGCTTGGCGGCCAGTCGCTGTTACTCGTTAGCACCACCCGGGAGACACGTGTGAATTAGAGATATCACGGGCACGAGCAATGTTTACACCCCACTGTCCATGAATAAGAGCGTCAAGAGTTCCAAAAGTTCCAAATCTCTTGAGAGATTTTGCTGCGCTATTGTTCATGTGAACTGGATCTTCCTGCTCCATCATCACGATGAGCAGCTAGTGTTCTCAGCTTTCTTCAACTATGTACCTCCTGTTTGAGTTTAACAAAGCTTTTCCACTGAGGACTTTGGAACACATTGTGAAAAGTCATTCATCACCCTGGATTAGCCATGACTTACGAAATCTGAGGGACCTGGTTTATAAAAGATTTCGGCAAGATGGTGACTCAAATGCAGCCTACTTGAGACTGAGAAATGACTATCGTCTTGAGGTTGCAAAGGCAAGGCTTGCATTCAATGCTGGCATTATCCGTGGGGCACCAAACAAGTGTTTGGCAGCATGGAAGATGATTCGGAGTGAGACGAAATTATCTGCTCCCGCATGTGTTCAACAATCACTGGGTGGACTCCATCCAGCAGATCCGAGAGCGGATTGCGGCATCACCGGAGACATCAACAACACCACTGAGGCTGCTGGAAGACAACGGGCGACCACCAGCGGCAGCCTTCGCTTGGCATGGAGTGACTTGTGAGGACATCCTCAGGATCTCATCCAGGATGAGATGTATGTTAATACAATACTTACATATTGTATTAACATATCAATATTGTATAACATACCTGTCTCAATCACTATTTCCAGGCCAGCTAAAATTGGCAGAGGTGATACCTGTGTTCAAAAAGGGTAATAGGGGTGACCCTAATAATTATAGGCTCATTTCAATTTGCCAATTTTGTCCAAAATATTTGAAATAGTGATAGCTGAGCAACTCTATGTATTTTGTGAGTTGAATAATCTGTTTTCAGGTACACAGTTTGGCTTCAGAGTGGGGAAATCAAAAGTGGAGGCTGTTGAATATATTGTTCCTACCTGGAGGGACGTGAGCAGATAGTGCTGGCGAATGGTGTGAGGTCTCAAGTTAGATCAGTGAGCTGTGGGCTCCCCCACGGCTCTGTGCTGGGGCCTCTCCTGTTTCTGATTATGATTAATGATGTTGCCCTTTTCAGAGACAGGACTGTTCTGTGTTATGCTGATGACACCTCAATGTTGCATATCAGTGAGACATGGCTGACCTGTGCAGAATGATGTGAGCTTCTGAGAGGGCTGTTGCGTACTGTTTTCGAGCTAATCTTTTCCTTCTCAATGGCGAGAAGGACCAAAAAATTGAGTTTGACCTCAGGAACGGAGAGCTATATGATTTCGCTCAAGTGGAGCTCCTTGGCTTCACTCTGTACTATAAATTTTCCTGGGGCGGGCACATTCAGGTAGTCTGCGGCAGGTTGAGTAGGGTGCTGTTCTTGCTGAGGAGGAGATGTAGCCTATACCAGAGGCCCATCTCTGCATTTGTTATTTTGCCTTCTTTCCAAGTATGATGGGGCATATGGTATCACCTTGTGGGGTGGTGCCTCTGAGGTAAAAGATATACTGCTGGTGCAGAAAAAGGCCATCCGGATTCTTTTTAGGGCCGAATTTTTAGCACATTTTAAGCCTCTCTTCGTGAGTGAGAAAATTCTCACTGTTTTCAATCTTTTCATTTACAGGTCATGGTTAGCTATAAAGGTCTTCCACAGTGTCCATACTCTGCCTACCAGGGTGATGTGATGTGCATGACCATGAAGCAGGATGAGGCTGGGCCTGCCATATTGTAGATAGGGGAGGACCCAGAGCAGTCTCATCTACCAGTCAGTTAGAATTTTGGACAAGCTGCAAGTTTCAGCCAGGACTCTGCCTGAGACGGTTTTGAAGAGGAGACTGAGGGCTTTCCTTCAGGAGAACCCCTTTTATTATCTGGAGGAGTTCTATGATTGTGATCCTGAGACTGTGAGTAGATATTTATTGCCTTAGTCTTGCTGCTCAGTATGTCTCGTTGCATGCTATGTGTTTTGACTTGTAACTTTAGTTCTTGACCTGTGTCATGTCAGTTTTTTTGTATTGTTCTTGACTTGTTCACTTGTAGAAGATTGCTACCTCGTACTGTCAATGAATTCAAAGCAAGCTGCGGCCGGCTATTTCTTATCATCATAGAATGTAAATCGTCTTTGAATTGTGAGTTGTGAAGTAAATTAACTGCACATAACATATAAATGATAAAAATTTCTACTGCTATTCTACTTACCTTTTACATTCGAATCTGGACCTTCGGGATTTCTCCAGCTGCTAGCTTTGACAGGAAGCCACCAGGGAGCACCCGCAACGGCTTGCGATATTGTTGATTTTATCTTCTCACTAATAAGGGGTTCAAAAACAAACGAATCACCAAACTTCTCAGCTTCTGTAATGTAGTTTGTATCATCAACAAACTGTTTGAATTGTGCATTGTTTACTTCATGGACATCCATAAAAAATTGTCAACTGTAACTTTCTTTCGGGACTTTCACCATCGGCCACAACTATGGGGTCATCAGTCCCCATATAAAACTGCTTACCCCTGATAAGAACCATTTTTTCTCCTTTTGATTGTTTTTGCTTCATGTATGGCTTTAATATATTTTTAAAAGTGAATCTGAAACAATCATTACTTGCACTAATAGAATCAAACTCTACATCTGATAACAATCTATCACGTTCACTGAAACAAACTTGCTCTTGTGTTTCAGAATTTCCTGACACATCTCTGGTAATCCTGGTACTGTCTTTCACTATCTTCATTCCACCCTGGGATAAACTCCCTTCTGTAGCCCCTTGGTATGTACTTCTAGGCTGTCGCGATCAGCATTCCAACAAACCTACCATAGTTTTCAGCTCTTGGACTAATCCAGCATATTTTTCTCCATATCAGAAGTGAAACCTCTCCAGTTGGCTTTTTTGAAATTCCATCTAGCTCTGGATTTTTATTGAGCCAATGGGATCTGAGTGCCAACTTTCAGTATGACTGGCTGTGAGGAAAGTTGAATCTCACTACTGTCTTGTAGGTAAATGAACACCATTAGTATCGTTAAACACAAAAACATAAATCCGGATTAGTTTCAGAAAGCCACCTGCTGACCTGAAAGTTCTTCTATCCTTTGCATCAAAAATAAAACTAGTATTTGCACTCTCAGACCAAAAGTCAGTTAGCTCCATTGGAATAAGTGGAGGTGTAGCCCCATTCATTATGATGGCTGTTAAAATCGCCAGCATAATGTGGGATGTTCAAGTACTGGAAGGCCACATCTCAGCTGGGGGTATAGATGTTGACAATTCTTATTCAGGCAACTTATACAGTCACATTTTGAATATTATACGAGTATCAGCTTAAACCAAAACAGCATTCTTCATATGTTTCCAAGTATATATTGTCACAACATAGTGTTCATGATATGTGGCACCCAGAAATTCAAAACCAAATCTCACCCCTGCTCTTCAACTGGTCAGGATCCCCTGGAGGAGGAGGAGAACATCAATGTTATGGTTATTTGAAAATCTACTCAAGTAATCACTTTTGATCTGATAATTCCTTCCACATTTATTTGGCAGATTCGACAAAAGGCCCAATAATCTTTGTCAACTGGCCCTGACAAGGGCCGTTTTCATATGTCCTATTTCATTACACTATTTGGCCAAGAAATCAAATGACAGCTTGGCGGCCAGTCACTGTTACTCGTTAGCACCATCCGGGGACACGTGTGAATTAGAGATATCACGGGCACGAGCAATGTTTACACCCCACTGTCCATGAATAAGAGCGTCATGAGTTCCAAAAGTTCCAATCTCTTGAGAGATTTTGCTGCGCATATTGAGTTCATGTGAACTGGATCTTCTTGCTCCATCATCACGATGAGCAGCTAGTGTTCTCAGCTTTCTTCAACTATGTACCTCCTGTTTGAGTTTAACAAAGCTTTTCCACTGAGGACTTTGGAACACATTGTGAAAAGTCATTCATCACCCTGGATTAGCCCTGACTTACTAAATCTGAGGGACCTGGTTTATAAAAGATTTCGGCAAGATGGTGACTCAAATGCAGCCTACTTGAGACTGAGAAATGACTATCGTCTTGAGGTTGCAAAGGCAAGGCTTGCATTCAATGCTGGCATTATCCGTGGGGCACCAAACAAGTGTTTGGCAGCATGGAAGATGATTCGGAGTGAGACGAAATTATCTGCTCCCGCATGTGTTCAAAATCACTGGGTGGACTCCATCCAGCAGATCCGAGAGCGGATTGCGGCATCACCGGAGACATCAACAACATCACTGAGGCTGCTGGAAGACAACGGGCGACCACCAGCGGCAGCCTTCGCTTGGCATGGAGTGACTTGTGAGGACATCCTCAGGATCTCATCCAGGATGAGATGTATGTTAATACAATACTTACATATTGTATTAACATATCAATATTGTATAACATACCTGTCTCAATCACTATTTCCAGGCCAGCTAAAATTGGCAGAGGTGATAGTAGAGGTAAAAATAAGAAGAAAGTTCTCATAAACATATATCCATAAACGCTTCATTAGCGAGCTATACATGGGTTATGTCGCATGTGATTGACAGGTCGCAACATGCTGCTAGCATCTTCTGTGACCTGTCAAAAGCTTTTGATTTGTGAATCACGAGATATTACTGAAAAAGTTAAGCTATTATGGAATACATGGCACCGCTCTAAAATGGTTCAGTTCATACCTTTATAATAGGCAACAATGTGTGAGAGATAAATTGTCCGCTAAATCTTCTTCATATGCTTTAGTCCCAAATGGAGTCCCTCAGGATCCGTACTAGGACCTTTGCTTTTCTTAGTATATATTAATGATCTGACAAGTGCTGCACCTGATATAAGATTAATTATGTATGCAGATGACACAACTGCTCTGGCAACAAGCCCCGATCACATCACTCTTGCAAGTAAATTGAAGAGTGCACTGTCAGCAATGTCAAAGTGGTTTGAAGCAAACGGTCTATCGTTAAACTATATAAAGCCATCTTATTCAATTTAGCTCTGCTCGTAATCAAACAGCAGTGAACAGAGTACTCTTCCAATAATTGAAGACAGTGTTGAAGTGTCCTCTTCAACAAATTCCTGGGACTTATAATAGATCAGAGTTTTACTTGGAAGGAGCATATTCAGGTCCTTGCAAAAAAACTAAATCAAGCTTATTTTGTAACTCTCACCCTCCTCTCATTCACTAGACAAAAGCACTCTATTGGCCGTCTACTACGCATATGTCTACTCATATCTAAGCTATGGAACCATTTTCTGGGGAAATTCTGTTGATAGCGGTAAAATTTTATAATCCAGAAAAAATAATAAGAGTCATTTGTGGATTGAGATCAGAGATTCTTGCAAGCATTCTTCAAAAACCTAAACATTCTAACGCTACCATCTATTTATATCTATCAATTGTTGGTTTTTGTTAAACAGAATTAGATAAATTCAATTTTGCACAGATATCACGGGTATAATACACGCAATAGTAGTCTCATTGCTTTTCCAGTACATAGACACACAGCTCTAGAAAAAACTCCATTCTACTCTGGAATACGTTATTTTAATAATTACCTGCAGCCATCAGAAATCTAGATTCAATAAACAAATTCAAACTAACAGTCAGAAAAATGCTAGTAGAAAAAGCCCTATACTCTGCTGCCGAATTTAATTTGTGAAAAGGGCTGTAGAGTGTAACTCAACTTTTTGTGACTTTCATTTCCATGTGAATTTGATGAGATACATCATAGAGTGTATTTATTTATTTTACTTTTAAGAAGTTAGAACTAAGTCTTTTAGATATAATTTTTTTCTAGTATTGACATGTCACCAGTCAAATGAGTGTTACTCAAAATTGATGTAATGTGACGATAAATAATGAATGAATGAATGAATAATACAGGGTGAAAGATTTCGCCTGGAATTCAGTTCCTCTGGTGAAAAACACCAATGCTGAATTGTTGGGGACTAGTTTTTAAAAAACGTATGGTGGATTAATATGTAAAAAAATCTGAAAAATTGAATAAAACTAGTCTGGAAGCTGTAGTATGAGTAGTTTTTGAGAAAAAAGTTAAAATATGCAAGAAATCTACATAGAAAAACACAGACTTCTATGTTTGATGCCCAATAACTTTCTTTAATGACCAGTAAACATATAATTTTTTGAAATAACAATCGTAGATAATTAAATTCTGAAAAGAATGATGTAAGCTGTGTAAACTAATTTTAATAATAGTTGAATAAAATGTATTCTTATGTAGTACATTACACCACAAAAATTTGCTGTTTTATGAGGAGAGAACTAATAGCTCATAGGTTGTAGCTGATTGCAAATAAAATATTCGGTTTTTTATGAAAGTTTGATTCCTATATGAAAGTAGCATATTATCTAAATGACATTAAACTTATACCAAAAGACTAAAGATGATGATCAAAGTGACCTCCATTGTTCTTAATGCATATGTTCAGACATCTTCTCATCGATTGTTGGACCCGTTCAAATATTCCAGGAGTCTGCTTTAATTATCATTCCTATCCTGTTCAAATTCTTAATTGGAGTTCTTTAATTGTATCAATCGGAGTATTGTATACTAAGGTTTTCAAGTGTCCCCAAAGATAAAAATCCAAAGGATTCAAGTGTGGTGACCTAGCTGGCCATGGTACTGGCCCACCTCGGCCTATCCATTGATTTGGAAACCTGTGATTCAGGTGTTCCTGTTTACGAACAGCACACTGAAGTGTGCTGGAGCTCCATAATGCATAAACCAATGTATTGGCGCAACTGAAGAGGTACATCTTTAAGTAAGATAAATAGCTCCTCTCTCAAAAAGTCCAAGTAGATTATGCCATTAAGCCTGGGAGAAAGCTCACACAGAAGTAGATGATCTCCTATGATTCCTGCCCAAATGTTTACTGGAAACTGATGTTGTGGACGATTAGGATTGATGGCATGAGGATTGTCAGCTGCCCAAATTTGTTGGTTGTGGACGTTAACGATAGCAGCTCTTGTAAAGTGTGCCTTGTCGGTAAATGAAACGGTTGTTTAAAAGTTTGGGTTAACAGGTTTTTCTAAAAACCATCGGCAAATACCAGCACGGGGAATACAGTCTCATGGCAATAGAGTATGAACTTTCTGGAGGTGGTATGGATGTAATTGTTGCTCTTTTAGGATCCTCAAGCTAATAGATTGATTGACATTAAACTGCACTGATTATTCTCTCGTGTTCTTCTCTGGATCTTCATAATTTCATCAAGAACTTGTTCCTTCAACTCAACAGTCCAAGTGGATCGGGGTCTGCCTGCATAAATGTGCTCTTTGGACATCAAAGAACCTGTTTCAGACAGACGTTGATGAATAGTGGCAAAAACCTCGAACTTGGACATACTCGGTTAGGAAAGTTTTCTTGATACAAACGTCTTGCTTCAGTTCTATTACTGTGTCCCATCCCATACATAAAATGCACGTCAGCTAATTCAGAGTATGAATAATGTCTGAAGTGACCTGCCATTTTTAAAAAAATTAACACTCAACACAAAAAAGCAAAGTGAAATGGTTACAAATAACTGGTTAATAGATTAAACAGAAAACACAGTGTGGTTACAGTAGGCCTAACTTACAGTTTGTTGTTTTGTTCAACAGTGAGCTAAAATATTTCTGAAAATGATTCTCAGCTGATAATTTCTTTTGAATATTTTCTTATTTAGAACAAAATAGATTAGCTGTTTTGGAACAGCTGTTATTCAAATCCATGTTTTATTTGCAATCAGCTACAACCTATGAGTTATTAGTTCTCTCCTCATAAAACAGCAAATTTTTGTGGTGTAATGTACTACATTAGAATACATTTTATTCAACTTTTATTAGAATTTAGTTCACACAGCTTACATAATTCTTTTCAGAATTAAATTCTCTACAATTTTTATTTCAAAAAAATTTTTGTTTACTGGTCATTAAAGAAAGTTATTGGGCATCAAACGTAGCGGGAGCGCATTTCAGCGGGAGCGCAGCTGGAGTTTACCATTTCAACGAATAATAATTTACATCCTTCGGAATAACCACAATCTGAAAGTTTCCTATCCGATGACGACGTCACGATTTGGAGATATGGCAGTAGATGTTGGCTTCAAAGGCTAGACTTCCCCGTGTCTATTCTATAACTGGTCTAAGGATACTACCATATCACCACATCATGACGTCAGCATAGAATAGAAAACTTTTCTGCAGCTTTTGTTTATATTGTTTTCGCCACACTGCACAGAAAGCAGCTGTTTTCCAGTCCCTACGTAGATCTGAAAGACCTTGTTTGCAGACGACGTCAGAAAAGGGTTTCTTTTCCGGTCTAGGCCAGAAAGTTGTCTCTTTCCAGCCGCTCATGGAAGTAGTTAATAAGTCATCCGCTAGATCGGGCGAGTGTCCACTTTCATCATCAACTGAAGTCGCCATGATTTCAGTTCCAGTTTCGAATCAAACTAATTCGCTTCTCAACCAGTTTTATTCAATTATTTATTGTTGATTAGTGCATTCAGAATTTTCAAAAATGCTTGAAGATGACTGTGGTATTCCAAGTGAAATTTTAAAAGAATCTGAAATCCTGACTCCAAATCTTCTACCACTAAAATCAAGAGATAGGTACGATAGCTTAACGAGTATTCTTTATTTTGTATTCTTTATTTATTTTGTCAGCAATACCTGTAGTGTGGTGAAAAATATCGTTCGCACCACGGGCAAAAATGTTTTTCCAGCTCTCAATCTTTTATAGTCCTCGGCCTACGGCCTCGGACTTGAAAACCGATTTCGAGCTGGAAAAATCTCATTTTCTGCTCTAGGTGCGAAATATACTATTTCTATCCGATGCTGACGTCACGATATGGTGATATGACAGTAGATGTTGGCTTCATTGACTTTCAGTATGAATATACAATGGGCCGTGTCTATTCTATAACTGGTCTTAGTTTGATCTAAGGAAGATGCCCTTGATTACCCATTACCAATTCCCATGAAAAGTAGTTGATTGATTCCTCGTCGTTAAAGTTGACTAAATTTTGTTAATACAAAATGCATTGAAGACAAAGCATTATTATAGTGAGGTCTACGAAATGATGACAGTATGTTTGATTGACAATAGTGTTGCTATCCTTTTCTGTCATTTGACAGAAATATTACACTTTTACTTTTGACAGTGACTATACAGATGAAACAAACAATTTTTAGTTGCCATGTTTTTTCCACATTCTAGCAAAATACTTAAGTTGACAAGTCATAAAATTAATTTAAAAATGTATTTTTGAACGGATACTTACTTACTTTGATATTGAATCCTTCATCGTTGGCTGGGATGATTGGATAGACTGTTTCAAGGAAGATGAGGGGTACGTCCCCTCAGATTCTGATAAGGCCATGGACCTCATTTGAGAAAAAATGCTCATCTCCAGTTCCATCAGCAAATAGATGAGCCGCTATACCAGTCGCTCCTTTATAGTGCGTTTGAAAATATTTTCTTCAGCATATTACACACTTCAGAGACTGAAGCTGATTGCACAATTTAAGAGCCGCCATGTGAAAGCTCCTTTGAGTCCTTGTCATTCTGCTAGAGTATATCCAAATTCCCTGCACCTCGCGTTTGGTGAACATGTAATTACTCCTTTTCTTCAGACTGTCCACTTTGTCTTTTACATATTGTAACAGCACATTTTTAAGATGACCAAATTCATAATAGAATCAATTAATTTTGAATGAGAGCGGAGCGGGAGACTAATTGCCCTAGTCATGCCCTATACCAACCTCGTAGAGCAAAACTTCCTCTCCCTCTAATCCTTATCCTCTGGCTATGCGATAAGATTGAGGCAAATTGAATACTAGCCAACAGGACATTTTTATATTTAATGTCTTTACCTGAGCAGTCTGCGCTTGCCTGTCAGTTGTATCGGTTGATGACTTCTCGATTTCTCATCCCTATGCGTGTGATTCTTCTTGTATGCACAAAGTAGGAGAACACTCCTCTTCTCTGTGTTGTACAGGAGGTCAAAAAATAATTATTAAAAGGAAAAGTGATTGTGCTACGTTGACCTGAAGGACGAAATTTGGTGAGTGAGACTAGAACATTTTTTCAATTTGCATGCTTCATTCTGAAAAAATAGCCATCCCTGAATCCTCCTTATAATTTTTAAATACTGTCTTATGTTTTATCCAAATCTATCCCAGCTTTCAATTACCTCAATATTTCATTCATTTTCCTATTTTTAAAAGATTATGTCCCAACCCCATCAAATTTCAATACTCATTCAAGTTTTGTTCAGTTGAAATACAACTTTAAATCATGTCACATGCTGAAACTTTTAGCTATCCGGTTGATTTTGCAATCAAATTGGAATATTAATAATTTATTCCAATGAAAACCCTTAGCACAGAATACAACATTTATATATATATATATATATATATATATATAGATATATATATATATATATTATATATATATATATACATTTCATATTATGCTGTATTTGTATTCTGTGCCCTTAGGTAGAGAAACTGTGACAAAGTGGCGCCACGAACAGAATTTTTTACTTTCCTTGCCCTATAACCATAGGTAAGGAAAGTATTGCTCTCCAATAAAAATTAAGGTACCCTAATTTCAAGTTTTCTATACGTTTCAAGGTCCACTGAGTCCAAAAACATGATTTTTGGGTATTGGTCTGTGTGTGTGTGTGTGTGTGTGTGTGTGTGTGTGTGTGTGTGTCTGTGTATGTGTATGTCTATGAACATGATAACTCTATTCCCAATTAACTGATTACTTGAAATCTATAAGGTCCCTATACCATGATGCGAGGCTCGCTCACAAAGTAGAAGGAATCAGAGAGAACATTTTTACCGGTTATTGTTACGCCTAATGTGCAGTATCAATATATACCGGTAGAAAGTGCTTGTATATGCAAATGACGATTTCCGTCTGAGCTGGATTAGTGCTGTTGTAGGGGCACGTAGTGGAGAGTCATTGGCATCCTACACTTCACTCTCCTATCAAACAAACCAGTTCACACCACTCTCTCCCCCCAGCAAAACAACTCCTGGCAGCATTCTTGAGGCTTGAGGCCTGCATGTCATTGTTTTGCTAATAATACATAGACTGGAAATGCTTTATTTCTTATTCTAATCACTTGCTACTCTCAACTCTCCAGATTGCAAAGTGGATTAATTTTTATTTGTAATCAACAAGAACAGAAAACAATAAGAAGTGAATCAGTGGTCAGATAAAGAATTGTCCTTTATAAAAATGTAGCATAATCCAAAATTTATTACATTATGTACTTCAATTCAATAATTTTAAATCTATCCAATATAATCCACAATTGCGATTTTGAACTTGGAAATTGAGAAAGAGCATGGAATAATTTTCATTATGACATGTTCTTGAGGTGCTGTGCAATGCAGTATTATATTCTTCCATATTGTTCTAAAATGATTATAAAAATTATGTCAGCTGCTCATCAACAATTATATTGTTTCAGTTACTTTTTTTTTCATTGAATAGCCAAAGATTGTTAACCTTTTCCATGGACTGTTCCCAGTGGAAAGTTCCAATTTTTCATATCAACTATAAATGCCGGTAGGCGAGCCGACGAGCAGGAGATTGTGGAAGACAAATTAATTTGAAAATTCAATGAATTTCCCTCATTATAAACTTATAAGAGCCACTATCTTCTTAGCATTCAGTAAAATAATATCCAGTTTCATTCTATATCTGATAAGGAGGAAATTGATTGATACTCTTCAAAAAGATTTACCTACCAGAGTACTACAACTGTTGGAGGGGATTTCTGAATTATTGGGGAAGGCCTGCCGATGTTACTGATCTCTTAAAGCGAATTGAAGAACTAACTGTTAGTCACCCACTTTACCCCCCCCCCCTTCGCACCCACACAACATTGCTGGTCACCCATTTAGCGCAACATTAGATCACTGAACTCTATACTGGAATGGACTAGCAGCACAAAGAAAGTGAGGCAGCTGGTAAAGATAGGCAACCCGCATTGCTGTGGGATTTGTTATTTTGTAATACATTGGCTCTTATGGAAAAATGCATTGCACAGTTTCAATTTCTATTTTATTTCTATATTTTATGTCTTATTCCATGGAAGCGTTATTTTTCCTTATTAAGCAGTTCATTGTTAACTTTTTGAGAGCAAAAATAATGGAATAGGTTGAACATGAATGAAGAAAAGATTTTTTTTCATTTGTGACTGCAGTAGTTTTAGTATTGTCAACTTTTCACAAGCAAGGGAATAACTTTGGGCCAGATTTCAGAGAAGCGTATCATTAATTTATTTTTATTTATTTAACAAGGACAAATATAAACTGTCATGAAATGGTTGGGAATGAAAAAACAGGCTCATAGTCCTTATTATTGCAATCCTGAGTTTTGTTTGTACACAGTCCAAAGGAGGGCTGTGTTCAATTGAAACTATTAATCACAGTCTTATGTTTATTTTGATAGGATATACTATTGTTTTTTGGATTATATGATTTATTGTTAAAGGAAAGATTATGATTTATTGTTTAAGAATATCTCAATTTAATGATATAGGCCTACTTACAGCAGGCTATGATGTAGAATTATGTAGGTGTGCATTGGTGTAATTTCAAATCATGTGAGAGTGGGAGTTTCAGAAATGGAGCAAATAACGAGGAAACATTTTATTATATTATATGACTATGATAAGCAAAAAGTAAAATATGCTACATAATTACCAGAGTAAAATGAACAATTTGAAATTAAAAGGTTTCAAAAATTAATTACAATTCAGCTGATAACAATCTCATATTTTTAAAATAAAAGTAGGTAAATAAAATGAATTATGTGGACTCATGATGATTCAATAACACAGGATTATTGAATATGTAATGATAGCAATATACTAGGTATTCTGATAACATTTCAAATCATGTAAGTGTGGGAGTTTCAGAAATGATGCAAAGAAATCTATGAAAAACATTTATATTAATAATGTATTATAATTATGACCATATGATAAGCAAACAGTAAAATATGCTGAATAATTATTATAATATTGTAAATTGAACGATTATTTATTTGAAAGGGAAAGGTTTCAAAAATTAATCACAATTCAGCTGCAATATCAATATCATATTATCAAAATAAAAGTAGGTACCTAAATAAATTATGTCATCTCATGATGAGCACAGAATATTATTAATCATTTGTATTTATTCTTTTTTGAATAAGGATTAATTTTTCTTCAACATGTTTTTTATTTTAGATGCTATAAAGTAGGCCTAAATTTTCAATTAGCATAGAAACTATCACTGTATACTAGGAATATAACCAAATTTGTTGTTTTATTTTTGGTCAAATAAACTGATCAATATAGAAAAAAGTATTGGAAATAATGTAAACAAAAAGGTTTCATTAAATTAATTAATAGATTAAAAATTGTTGACTTTCCTGTGAAATGGTTTCATTTCCTTCAACATGCCCATTCTTGCATCCTAATGCAACACAATACATCACCATTTCTCGGTCGTATTTTTATTCAATTCTACGCATTTTATGACAATACATCACAATATTTAAGAAAAAGGTTGTGATCTAATACTGATAGCCCTAATACTCATTCAAATCCGTTTTTCAACTTTGAAAATGAAAAATCGTACTCAAGAGCTGCAACAACCTGCTTAAATGTATGAGTACGAGAGAGAAGGGAATCCCACACGGTAGGCCTGCCTCACTCACTTCGCCTTACACACTTTTGGCTGTAGCTTAGCATTGGACAGCCCGTTCCAGTTGTATAGAGTTCACTGCATTAGATACGTCCTCTGCTTTCTTCACTGTGTACAGGTTAGTATAGTGAGGTCCCGTTATAATGGCAGTGTGTTATTTGCAATGGTATTGCTTTCCTTGTCTATCATTCAACAAAGCAGATGATGCTATCTCTTTCACGCATTGCGATGTTGCCACATCGTTTATTAAACAATGTAGAAATTCAACTAATTGACAAATATTTTATCCCAATCATGTAAATTTATTATTACATCTTTTAAAAATATTTTCTTGACAAATAAAATTGATTAACTATTTCAACAATTATCAGCAACGATTATCAGCATGATGGCAGAATAGATGCAGATGTTTCGAGTCGGATAAATACTGGTGGATGAATGGAGAGAGCTGACTGGTGTACTCTGTGACAGAAGATGCCTGTGCACATTAGGGGAGGTATATAAAGCTGCAGTGCGTTCAGCAATGCTGTATGGAGCAGAGTGCTGGCCGCTCATAAAACAGCAGGAAGATAAACTCCATGTGGCAGAAATGAGAATGTTGAGATGGGCGGGGGGAGTTAGTAGGCTGGACCACATCAAAAACATTCATGTCCGGGGCCCTCAAGTGACACCATTTCTGAAAAAATAATTGAGGGGAGACTGCGCTGGTACGGTCATGTTAACAGACGCTAACCACATGATGAGAAAAGTGCTCGAGATGGAGCCACAGCCAAGGGGCAGAGGCAGACCCCGCCTCACGTGGATTTTTCTAGTCCATAAGAATATGGAGAAATTGGACCTGGTAAATGAGACGACCCAAGATTGCAGGATCTGGCGACTGCGTGTTAGGAGAGCTGACCCCAAATAATGGGAAGAGGGCAAGGAAGAAGAAGAAGAACTATTTTCAACAATAATGAACAGTTAAATTCATCATCAGATATACCAGTATCAGCTGTTTGGGTGACAAAGCTGAGATCTGGCAACCCTTTTCTCATATCTTCCTACACTGCCATTATAACGTGTACCTCACTGTAGCAATGCTGTCCTAAATTGCTGCACCTCTGAATATAAATAGTTATATACTACAATAATCAGGTATTAGAGGACGAAATATGTGGAACACAAATTCGAAATTAGCGGTAGATCTAATTCCTTTCAAGATGGCGTATGGGCGATGTAAGTGTGACGTAAGCCGTTGCTACGACGCCATTTTAGACTCTAAACAAACCGTTGCTATGGAGAGAGAGCATGTTATTCTAGGGTCTAAACATCACCTTACATTTACGAGTATATCATGAATAATAGATTTCTAAGAGTTGAGAATATTTTTTTCAAGTTCTAACACACTCATCATCATTTCCAGTATTTATTCAGATCGAATAAATTTTTTGGGACAGCCAAAGCAGAAAGTCTCACGAAGTAGTGCATAGTAGGCTACTATGTATGTAGGCTGCTATGGTAAGCCTAGTTGAAGAGAAAGTTTAAGTGCCACATGATTCTTACCTGAAAAGTTTAATTATTATTCTGTTTTCAATATAAGTTTACTTTCACAGCATATACTGGAAGTTTTACAGTCTGCTGTTTCACTTTAGAAATGTTTATTTGAAATGTATACAGTCTGATTTCGATCACTAATAAAAATGGTTTGAAGCAAACGAACATTTTCTTTGTTCCTTACTGTAAACATTACAGTGAAAAGGCAGGCTACATACTATTTTTTTAGATTCCTGAAATCCCAAGGTCTAGCTCGCCTCTATAAGTTCTGTACTTCATTTAGGTTATGTTTTGTTAATAAAAATCAATTTTATCTAGAATAACTACATTAGTGAAATGATTATACAATATTCAAATACAATTATGTTACAGTGAATGTAGCACATAAAATACATAATTATTTGCTTTACTTTACATGTTCACTTACCCCTTTTTTAAATTTTTGTAAACATCATCACCATTTTAGTTAGAATGTAGGAAGTATACAACATGATTAGTGTCACAAGCATCAACATTTTTTTTACTGTATTGAGTCATTCAATATCTACTATTCACATCATTGAAACATTATATACTTCAGAAAACCTCAACACCAAACTTTTAAGTAAGTACCTAGCTAAACCAAACCACCTAACCTATATATTCAAGCTTTAGTCTACTCTAACCAAGTACAATAAACAATAGGAAACAGAATACATTCATATGAATTTTTAAATTACAACTTTATAAAATCTAATGAATTCTAGGTAATAATTCAAATTTTTTGCACTTCAACTTTCTCTACAGGTAAGTTTTCCATAGCAGACTACAGACATGGTACTAAGCTCTACTTTGTGAGACTTTCTGCTTTGGCTGTCCCAAAAATGTATGTGATCTGAATATATACTGAGAGTTGATGATTTGAGTGTGTAGAACTTGAAAAAAAATTCTCAACTCTTAGAAATCTATATTCCATTGATCTACTCGTGAATGTAGGTGATGTTTTAGTCCCATTTGAATAACATGCTCTCTCTCCATAGCAACGGTTTGTTTAGAAACCAAAATGGCGTTGTAGCAACGGCTTACGTCATCACTTACATCGCCTATTATCGCTCTGTGAGCTATGAAAAAAGCTTTTGAGTATCAGCTGATAAACATGTGACAACTTTGTTTTTACAGCAGTTTCTCTTTGTCACAGATGCAGAGTAACGGCCAGCAACGGTCACAGCTATCACATAGTTATTCAAAAGTATTCTTTGGAATCTATAGTGAGGTCCACGTTGTAATGGTAGTGTGTGATTTGCGATGGTGTTGCTATCCTTGTCTATCGTTCAACAAAGCAGATGGCGCTATCTCTTTCACGCATTCCGATGTTGCCACATCGTTAATTAACAATGTAGAAATTCAACTAATTACCCAAATATTTTATCTCAATCATGAAAATTTATTATTACATATTCAAAAAATATATTTCTTGACATAAAAATATGATTAACTATTTCAAACAATAATGAACAGTTAAATTCATCAGATATACCAGAATCAGCTGTCTGGTTGGCAAGATTGAGATCTGGCAAGCCCATTGATATATAATATATAGATTCTCTATATCAATGGGCAAGCCTATTCTCCTATCTTCCTACACTGCTATTATAACGTGACTTCACTATACCAGCTGATTGTGTGCCAACAAGATTCAACTTGTGCATCATAAAATGAATATGTTCAGTTCTAGAGAGTGGACCACATGTTTATGTTTTGTTCTAAAGATAAATAAATTGATGTTTATGTTTTGTTCTAAAGATGAATATATTTCCAGTATTATATGTGAAAGGGTTAGGGGTTAGGTTCTATTTAGGTTATAATTAATAATGTTTAATAAGGGTAGGTTAGGTTTTTGCTTTAAAATTGCAATATGCTAGAAGGGGCTAGGGTTCAGGTAGGGCTATGTTTTTTGATGTTTCAAAGGTAAAAAGCTAGGTGAGGGGTTAGGATTTTGCTTTGAAATCGAAAGTATTACATGTAAAAGGGTAGGTTAGGTTGTTGCTTTGAAATTGCAATATGCTGGAAAGGTTGGTTAGGGGGTTAGGATTTTGCTCTGAAATTATTGCAATATGCTGGAATTAATTAGGGTTTTTCACCAAGAGTTATGTTTATTAATGTTTTAAATGTGAAAGGAGAGGTTAGGGGGTTGGGTTTTGCTTTGAAATGATAATAATTATGCTGATTTAGTTGAAGTGTTTTTTACCGTCCGTTAAATAACAACCGTTATAATTTCATTCATTGTATTATCAAAAGTACTCTTCCTTTTATTGAATAAAATAAAATATAATGATCATTATATTGGATTTAATTATAAATCATCATTAGATAATAATATTATCATTAAAATTGGATGACGATTAGCTCTAGTTACAGTGCTCGGTAACCATCATCACAAAGAACGTTACATTCAAAGAACTGAATGAATGGAACGAGAAAAAACCGTTACTAACGCTAGCGCGTTACGGTGCTGACTGAGACCGAGAGTGGTTTGCTGTTTTTACACAAACCACTCCTGTCTCAGACAGCACCGTATCGCGCATGCGTTAGCAACGTGTTTTCCCGTCCATTCAGTCAGACTTGAATGTAACGTTCTTTGTGATGATGGTTACCGAGCACTGTAACTGGAGCCAATCGTCATTCTATTTGATGAAGATATTATTATCCAATGATGATTTATCATTAAATTCAATATGATAATCAATTTAATTATTTTATTTAATTAAAGAAAGAATACTTTTGAAAAATATAATAATAAAATATAACAGTTGTTATTTAACTGATGTTAAAAAACACTATAGCTAAGTCAGCATATTGTCATTTCAAAACAAAAACCGAACCCTCAACCTCCCCTTTTACATTCAAAACATCAATAAACATAACTATTTGAAAAAACTCAATCCCCTTCAAGCATATTGCAATTTCAAAGCAAAATCCTAACCTATGTATCCACCTTAAAATATCAAAAAGCATTATTCTACCTGGACCCTAGCCCTTTCTAGCATATTGCAATTCAAAAGCAAAAACCTAACCTAACCTTATGGAACATTAATAAATATAATCCAGAAAAAACCTAAACACTAACCCCTAACCCCTTCACATTTAATAATTTAGATTTCAAAGCAAAAACTAACCCCCTAACCTATCCTTTCACATTTGAAACATCAAAAAACATAACTCTAACTGCACCCTAGCCCCTCTAGCATATTGCAATTTCAAAGCAAAAACCTAACCTATCCTATCCTAATAACACATTATTAAATATAACCTAGATAAAACCTAACCTCTAACCCTTTCACATTTAATACTTTAGATTTATTCGTCATCTTTAGAACCAAACATAAACATGTGGTTCATTTCATGACATGTTCACAAACATGTGGTTCATTCCATGAACATGTCCCAAACATGTGGTTCATTTCATGAACATGTTCACAAACATGTGGTTCATTTCATGAACATGTTCACAAACTGTGATTCAAAGCAAAATCCTCCGCCTAACCTATCCTTTTCCTTTGAAACAGAGAAAACTCCTATAATACTCCTATAAACTCCTTGTAATTCTGTGCTTTGAAACATCAAAAAACATAACTCCACCTAGACCCTAGCCCCTTCTAGCATATTGCAATTTAAAAAGCAAAAACCTAACCTATCCTAATAAAACATTATTAAATGTAACCTAAATAAAAACTAACCCCTAACTCTTTTACATTTGTTGAACGAGACAAGGATAGCAACACTATGCAAATCGTACACTACCATTATAACGTGGACCTCACTATAGATCTCAAAGAATACTTTTGAATAACTGTGACTGTGCTGGCCGTTACTCTGTTTCTGAGACAAAGAGAAGCTCCTGTTTTTACTTGGACTTTTGTTAGAACATAACCTTAAAACTCATAACAAAGGTTATCATGTTGTCATAACATAAATATTTCACCTATTCTGTCAATGTAACTTTTTGTATTCTTATTTTATAGTATGGACGTGTTCTATAATTTCGAAATTGAGGTCTTCAATGTTTTGATGCTGTTCATCGTGTGTATTATCCGCTTTCTCTTCAGATCTTGTTGACAGAAATCAAAAATAAAACTTTTTCTAAGTGTTCTAAAATGTCTTGTGAAAGTTTAATACATTCTAAGATCTGAATATAAAGGAAGCACAGAGGGTTGTCATTGTTGGATTTATGCTAAAAGTAACGAGAAAATCTTTGGGGTATATGAACCAAGAGCCGCTGTCCTGGTGAGCAGAAACCTGCTTACTTAGACCATATTTATGTAACTTAAAGACATTTAATTATTATTTATTCGAAATCTTTAAATATATTTGAATTAAAAATACATACATCTATTATGTTTATAAATTAATGCATTAATAATATCTTTGGCTTTGTTGGATCTGAATAGTAACTTTGGTATTTAAAAATCTCAATTATATTCTCCCTGCGAAATTCCATGTCCAGTATGAACTTATTCTTGAGGTTGCCAGTTTCGGGCAGAATATTTACTAGTAAAGGTTAGTGCACAACTACAGGTTTTCGAGCACAGCTTGGCCTTACGTGAAGGACACATATATAAATGATTTTAAAATCATAGATCAATCCAAGAATCATGAATATAGTAAAAGCATTCATGCATTTCATTGCATGGTATATGCAAAAATGAATGAACAAAATTTCACGATTCAAAGACCGAGAGGTTGTGCTCTGGTGAGTATTGCATTTATATTTTTAGAATTTATCTTACAGTAGAAATATCATGTTTGATGTGAAAACATTTATTATCTCAGACTACATTTATGTTTTCAGATGCAAATGAGATTTGACGGCTACCTTGGCTTTCCTGGTGGTCTTGTAGATCCAGGGGAAGATGTCATACATGGATTGAATCGAGAGCTTGAAGAAGAAATGAATTTGGATCTGAGCAAGCATAAAGTCACTGAAAAAGATTTCGTATTCTCACAACACAGTAGTAGTAGGGAGTTGACATTACATTTTTATGCTTTGGAAACTACTCTTCCCGAGTTGGAAAAAATAGAAGCTGGAGTACATCAAGCCAAGGACTATGGATCAGAGGTACGTT
>NC_052508.1:24583931-24667373 GCF_014356525.2 Nilaparvata lugens
GCATTATTTCTAAGAGTTCCGGATATGTTCAAAAAGCATTAACACTCTTTTAGCAAAGTTCAACCCAAGTTTAGCAAGTATTTAACCAGTTATAAGTAAAGTGAATAATCCATTAATATATTATCCAATGGTGTCTCTTCTCCTAAATTAACAGCTTTTTCTGAGAGCTCCAATGATCTGGGTATTTGATTAACGTTGGGGTCCGATGCCAATTAATTCAGAATTCAGAATTGTAGCTGTCCTATAATTCGATTTAGGATCGTTTTCTCATCCGATGCAGTTGGATTTTGGATTGTATGATGATGGGTTCATGAACTGATGCTTGTTGTTATCTGTATTACTTATTTATTATTGTCTTGTGCATTTTTGGTGTAGCCTATATGTGTGATGTAAGATGAATGCATAGTGTATCTATGAAAATACGCTAGTTGATAATTTCAATAGAATGAGTGCGTCAAATATTGATCTATATCTTCCTAGTTCCCTTTTTCAAATCTTCATGGTATGAATAGATAATTTTAGTTCTTTTCCGTTTATGTGACCGCAATAATTGATGCTTATCAATGAGTATTCACACACTTTCAGTCTGTTTGTGGCAGTTTCACGAACGCAGTTTTTCTAGGTGTTTTTATTGACAGCAAACTTCCATGGGAGCCTCACATTAAATATATTACTTCCAAATTATCCAGAGTGGTATACTTGCTGAGAAATTTGACTGTGTCCCCACGTCTTATGAGAGATCAGCTTACTTTGCTTTTTTCCAGAGTATAATCGCGTATGGGCTTTTTACTCTGGGGGAATAGTCCACATGTTCAAGATATATTGATAATTCAAAAAAAGTTATAAGAATAATCACAAATTCTGAAAGATTGGCTCATTGTTAACCGTTATTCGCTCAAATAGGTATACTGACAGTAATAAACCGGTATATTTTTACTTGTCTCCTATATACGAAAAATAACTTGCCTAATAATCTGCTAAGGAGAAATATACATTCCCACAACACTAGGAGTAACGGAAATATAGAAATACCTTTCTGTAGGCTGAATAAATCTCAGGATAGCTATGAAGTTGTTGGAATGAGAATGTTTAATAAATTACCACATGAGTGGATAGAAGCTCCATTTCAATTATTCAGAAATAGGCTACATAGCTGGTTAATTAGAAATCCTTTTTATAGTGTGAAAGAGTTTTTCGAATTTCAAAAAATTATTCTTTAAGATGAACTATTTTATACTTTTATTTCTAGTATTCATGTTATTTCTCGATGTAATATATTACGTGTATGTTATTTTGACTGGTGTTTCTTACATTAACCCTCCATGTTATAATATAGGTTGACTATGTTTGCTAAACAATAATTTCTGACGTTGTCCATAACTATTGTACTGTTGAGCGGCAATAAAATTATATTTATTTATTTAATGAATACGTCCATTTAGCATCCAGTAATCATCATTTTAAAAAAACTGTGCTATCTGATTTCTCACGTCATTTGTAATTCTTGACTGAATAATATATATTATCTCTTCACAAAAAAAACCTGCTCAAGTTATCATATAAGATTACAATCCTTCAATGGCTTGCTCATTCAAAGTTGATGTTTTGTGACAGAAAGGGGATGAGAAGTTGAATTTTGATTAACCTTCCGGCAGTCGCGCTGTTGTAAAAAGTACAACAGTGTCAGTTTTTTTGCTGTACAAAAAAATTGGGGTGGTGTCAGTGAATGAGTCACCTATGCATTTCAAAACGTTCCCCCACCACTCCACTGAGTTGCTGTAACAACCAAGCAATGGTTCAGTCTTTAGGTGCCATTTAGTGGCGACAGTGCATAAGTCGCACTGTGCATAAGATAGGGAAAGACTGTATACGGGGACTGTAAACGAACCAATAACACAGAATTGATGGCTTTGCTTGATGTACCTTATTGGTTCCATGAAATGGTAACCATCCAAATGTTCATAGGGGTTGAATAATCCAAGAAGATGAAGAACGTAATTATACAATTAATTAATATGTTTTGACAGTAAACAGAGTATATAACACTTGGAAAATTGGATGTTGTATAAAATACAACACGTGACTGCTCGTGTGATTGAGTAGGGCGCGACTACCGGAAGGTTAAATCTATGATCATCTCAACTCTATAGAAATTGAAAAATGTTTTCTCTACTAACTTAGAATGAGAACTTTGAGGAGAGATAACTTATAGCTTACTTGGGTGATATAAGAGCGCCACCTACTAAGCCACGGTAGCTATCAACGCCTTTAAAAACTGGGACCGCTGCTGGAACTGAATCAAAAGCTGGAGGTGGGAAGAAAATTCCAGGTGCACCTAAAGACATGAAAAATATCTCAATTATTGTAACTTGAAAGCGGATCTTCAAGAGAAGTGAATTCTGTTAGCTTCAATTATTATGAATCCATGCAACATCTTCCAGTTATGTAGTTTCCTACATACAATGATGTAGTTGGAAGAGTAACTGATAGTTGGATTATCACATCTGGAAATAACTTACGATTCTCTGTTGTCTCTTTTCTGTATCCCTTAGACTACAATATGTCCCAGCAGAAATGACCAGCCTCAGACTACAACTGGGATGTTCTATGTCCCAAGAGAAGTTCATCGAATCCCAGTGGGTAAATAGATGATCTAAACCAAAGACCTTGAAGATGCATAGACTCACATGCAGCGCTAGTGTTGGAATTGAAATCAGCCATTGAGGGGGCAACCTATAAGATTATTATATACCAATGCCTTTGTAATCTATAGTATTTCAAATATATAGATATAATATCTCGTGCTAAAATACCCCAATGGCGGCCTTCAATTTCAAGTAAGAGCTATCATTGTGAAGACATAGGCATTGTGGGTCTATATCTCTTTATGGTCTTTGATCTAAACTACACAGTAATGAATCCCAGCGGTAGTCTAGGGTCTATTCTGTAAAATACATCAGCTGTTTAGAACTATCTGATCGCTATATTATTGTGAATTGAGGTTATATGCTATCAGGCATGCATGTGTCAGATGCTGGTTTTGTGCTGAACGAAGCTGCCCTAATGTGATTTGCAGTGTCATTTTGAGTTGGAATTAAGTAAATAACTTCATATAATGTCAATAATAACATGTGAAATTGAAGTTGCAAAGCTATTTACTAAATTTTATTCATTTCATCGTGTTTTTTGTACTGGGACATATTATCCCAATGGTAGAATTGATTATTTGGTATTTGACGGGACAAGCTTCATAGACCCTATGTAGACCCATTACATAGACCCATTAGTCTAAGAGGTATAGGGTTACTTGTAATATAAATAGAAATAAAAAAAATCTCATTATTTTAAAATAATTCGAAAAAGGGTACTGAGATTCTTATTTCTATTCACTTACGATTCTGATATGGGATTCAAATCATACAACTATTCACTAGAAACATAATGAGAGTAACACTTTACAAGTGTTTCAGAACAAGTAGCTACCTATTTTCCTGTTGGCATTAAAAGAGCTATACTTTTCAATGATGCAAAGCACTCTATACTATGGTATCTCAATATACAGTCTAGTACCAAAATATATAGAAAACATTTACTGAGTATTGTAAAAAAAATAAGAACTCTTTTTAATTGTATCATTCGTCAGCTATCGGAAATTATGTCAATGGGGGTCCTAGCCAATTATTCAGATTCCTCGGCTGGGCAACAAGGCCAGCAAAGCTGAATCATTAAAAATATTTGAAACTAATCAATTGGTCCTGGGAAAGACTTCTGGTAAATTACTATTGTTTTCCTGAAGGAGAACATGTTTTATATCAAGGGCCTGCAACCTGGTGTATTTTTTAGCATGCCGTTCTATATCTTTTAATGTAGGGAATCATAGGGTTATTTGTTCAAAAGCGCAGTAAGCTTGATCGAGGGGCAAACATGGATTTTATGTAATATGCCTTTCACCTGCTCAAGAGAACAAAATTTACATGTCTGTTTGTCAATCAACAATGTTCGAATTTCACTTCAGATCTCAATACTGTAGGTTGACATCAGCAGTAATTTATCTAATTCAATCATTTCTCTTCTTTCTTATTTCTCAAGATTTTTGAATTATTTAAAACTATTTTTCCGGGTCTCCCATCAATCTTCCATTTAAAATTGAAGTCAGTAATATATAAGCGAGCTTTGATTACAGATTCCATCATAACCAACTCTAAATTCGCATTTCAAGTATAAGATTTGTTCTATGAACTTACACTTCATATAAACCCCTAATATAGTCCAGACAACGAAAGATTATAGAGGGGGAAGTTTGGAACGCAATTTTTGAACCCACAGCTCTTTCAAGGATAGTGAAAACTGAAGCTTCTATAACAATATTCATGGAAAGCATAAAATGGTGAAATAATGAATAAAATTAATAGAGAACAGAATGCTTTACAACCCAACGTTTAGTACCTTTTCCCGATGCATTGTTGTTGTTTATTAATAAGCCCTGACAGTGCAAAAAGTTGGAATAAAAACTGTCTTTTCAAAGATTTTACACTTTTAAAAATGAATATCTCGAAAACTAAATAAGATATCACAAAACTCTACTGAACATAACTTGTAGGAAATTCATCTTGCTCCATTTTCATTATGTTAGTCATGTCGCTGGAATGCCTTGTTCCCAAGATACATTCGTGTAAGCCAGAAATGTAAAAACGTAACTTTTGAACCATCTCATCCCTTGAGCACAAGGGATACCAAAACGAATTGAACTCAATTAATGAGCACATGGGCTTTCATTGTTTTCGCTAAATTCCTCCAGAATAAACTTTTATGTTTGAACAAAAAAAAAAAAATTGTATTAATGAAAATATTCTTACCCGAACCAGGTAGAGTAATTTGATATCCGTTCGCACCGGCCGTGTAAAACTGGCGAAACACTGGCCCCCCTGGAAATGGTGTCCAGGTCACGCTTCCCCTCACCGTCCACACACCATTCTCAAAGCCACCAGATTCTTCCCTCACTGTATCATCACTAGTTCTATATCTGATAGATGGGGAAGAATATTATACAAATTATTTCATTGATTTTGCATATTCATTCAAATTTGACCTAGAAAAAATTAATCTAACTGAAAAATCAATAATAGTTGTCATATTATCATGATATTCATAAACATAAGATTAATTTCCAGTTGCAAGTATTCAAAATATACCTTAAATTAGGAAAGCAGCTTTGCGACCTAAAAAGGGGGAGGTAGAAAGAGAACTGACTCCAGCATTGACATTTTGAAACATATTCGAAATCTAGACAGTTTTTAACATTCAGTAAGGAAAATTTATTCATCAATTTCTATAATTGACGAATCGATAAAGTAACGGGTTGAGGAATAATAGTTGAAATAATAGGTACAAGAACAAGACACTATGTAGAATATAGTATATGTCGATAAAGATCGATTTCCTCTTATCACTGATTTATATTTCGAAAATATTATAACTCTTCAAAACTTTGGAAAGCCGCTAGCCTGGACGACTAATAATTTTGTGATAATTAATATTGTATAAAATATTTTCTCCTACATTCCTTCCTTGACGCCTCTCATTTCTCCAATTAACTCCTCATTTATCATGCTTATAGTAATGTTATTTATTAAAACTCTATTTTCTATTATTCTAATTATTATGTTCCTTATATTTTCTCATTATCATTGTAATCCTTTCATTTCATTTTTTGTATATTACTCTTGATTCACGACAGATACACTGATTTATTTTATTTATACTCAATTTCAATTAAACGTTGTGAATAATTTTGTTTTGATCTGGCACCTGCTGGGAAGCCCACGGGTTTAGCAGGACCCAACTATGTTAAAATGTTTTTCTAATGAAATTGATTGATTGATTGATTCAAAAGATCTTATCAATATGACTATGCTACTTCGAATAGTGAATTTTCAACTAGAATCTTCAAATTCAGCTGTTCTCATCGCACTAATCACTGAACTACGATGATTGTCTGTGAATGGATCGTAAGAATGAATGACTGATTTATTCAGAGTAAATACTCAATGTTGATAATAATGTGATGAGAATGTGATGTTTGACACCTTTTTTACTTGAATAATCTATTAGTATTTGAAAAAGTTTTCATAAAAAGGAGTTGTTGTTCATGTTAATGAAACTTGATAGGGAAAACTGCGTTGTATGAGTAGATATTTAGTAATTCCTAGATTCCAGGCGTTAGATTCTACTAGTATACTTCGTATTAGAATGACATATTTGGGAAGCAAGCGGCTCTGTGGTCGCGCTGATAAGCTATCGCTAAGAACAAGCTATCTATAAGCCTTCTAATTTTGTTTTATGGGTGACCACATAGAAGCTGACACCTCCAAATTAATATCATTTATGAGATTGAAATTGCTTTCCAATGGTCCCAGAACCCACTCGAAGCTGTAGATACACTCATCTCTCATCCCAATCATCATTATCCGTCTCAATTATTACCTAGCCTCCTAGCCTGGAGCTCATGTCAGCATCACCCTTAGAAAAATATATATCTGGCTCATGGACTGAAGGACAACCATCAAATAAACTAGACTGAGTTACTCAGGTTTCAATGAATAGTGTCATCATTCATCAAACAAGGGATCCAGAAACTTGATTTACAGTTCATCTCAACAGAATTTTCAATATGTCTTTTTCAAATGTCAAACAAACAAAATGCCAATAATAATTTTACAAGTGCATAGTCATTAACAGTAGGTAAGATCTTTGTTCAGTTTATTTTCATCTTTTGTTCAGTTACAGTTTAAAAATAACAAGTCTAATACTCAAAGACCATGTTTGAAATTTGTCACATTCAAAAATACTCTCGTTCGAATAATTGTTCGAATATAGATTCTTAAATGAACAACTAACAGTCAATATGAATGATCTACCATTAGATCCAAATAACTTACTCAAATCTGTAGCTATCGACATTGACTTCGTTGGTATAATATAATATTGTCGCACTTGTGCCATCTGTTTGAAATTGTGACTGGCATTGAAGGATCAGTAATGATGATAATGCAACATTCTGAAAATTGCAAGGGATTGGATTATCGATTGAATCACATGAGATACATATCGAAACAAAACCAATTAACGTTATTATAGTTCCCAACAACATGGTAGGGAACATGATAATTTATACAATTCGATAGCTGGAAAATAAAAAGTTGATATGCTTTTTGCAGACAAATTAGCAACAGAACATCAGAAAAAATAAAACCAGATTCTTTTATACATGAAAAAAATAAGCATAATCACGAAGCATCAACAAAAATAGTAACTATTCTCCAACTTTGAATTTGTCATTCTATTCAATTTGTCTTCAATTCAGTATTGAAGAACTCAATATTTTCTATTCAATACAATCTATTAATGTTATTGAAGTCTATAGTTCCTATTCATTTGACAAGAAACATTTAATTTTTTAAGTAACTGGGAAACATTATAATTCTTAGGAGAAAAATCAGTATCCATTCATTATATTCTAAATAGCAACTGTGATGTGAGAATTTCAGTTTAATCGGATAATAATTTAGGTTAATGTAGAAATTACAGATAATTGAGTTGGTGCCTTTAATTATTGATTGTAGCCTACCTACGTTCATAATATTGGCATGAAAAATTTAATTGCCGATACTTCATTTGAATTTTTATAGAATTGACAAAATTCAATATTTCTTACCAATATTGTGCATCGCAACATATCGAGAGTCCAGAATCAGTGTTCACCAGTCTGAAGTAGAATAACGAATGAATCTCAAACCAATAAGAGCTCCAAAGTTCAAGAAAGGTCACCAAAATAAAGTTGCCGATGGTCGCATGAGTCGAATATAACCTCTATTATCCTGTCACGAGTCAGGTATGATGAAAGTTTGCACATATCATCAAAGCAAGCTTATTCATGTCAAAATATTTCGCAAATATTATCAAGGTTGTTTGAGCAAAATATACTAAGATCAAGAATCATCTTACTTGTATCTATATAGTTTGATGCGTTGAAAAGAGTCTAGTCAAGTAGAATGAGATTAATAGTATTGTCATACATGACATCAAAACCCATTCAATTTTTGAAATATTACTTTGTGAATTGGGAATCTGGTCGCGGATTTAACTATTAAATATAATTGATAAAGCGAGAAGATCTCCAATGTACAAAGATGAAACGTGTGTTTTATCACGTTTCGTGAAGGCAATATTATGGTTTCTAGCTCCATGCTATACAAACAAGAGTGAATTGACTTTTGGTCTGTGAATCAAGTCTGCATGTTTTTTTTCACATAAATAGATTTTGAATTTTTCTTTCGAGGCCCGTATTCTTTGAACCGTTTGTGAAGTGAGTTGTTGAGATAAGGCATTTGTTACCTGAAGGATTCTGTCTTGAGAATTCAAGTATTATAGGCTGTCAAAGTTCGGGCAGTTTAAACCTACATAATTGTGTTTTCAGGATTTGAATCTTGTAGGGAAAGCTGGTGTTTTTTATTCAATCAGGTGACAGACGTTTTTTTATTTAAAGTCAAGAGTGGTTTAATTGGACTTGAGGACCAAGAAACAATTTTTCAAAGGTAAAGTAAGATAATAGTTAATTGTACACATTTTTATTTTCAGACCTATAATTTTATTATATAATATTTTTGTAATCATCGAAACCCTGAACGACCACTATAGCCATTTCTTTCCTTCCCACCATACTTTACAGTATGATACTATAGATTGACTTCAATATTCAATTCGATTTCCTCATGATATTCCCACGTATTGTGAGTATCGATTATCACTGATCGTCTGAAATATGAAAATGTTCTGATCCACAGGAATCCTCAAAAGTGAATGTAAACTTCATTTTTATGTGAATATATAAATATATTTTAAATACAACATTCACAAGAATCTCTCCCATTCCATGGACGGTCGCATAAACATTGATTAATTATTGTTACCTGACTTGATATTTTTCCAGTTTTCTTTCCTTTCTCCAGCGTACTGCCACTCTTATCACTCTCTTTTCTTACTCAACATTCTTCCTCTTTTTCTGTTCACGCTCTCTCTCACACTCCAACTTTCTCTCTCTTTCTGTAACTGCATTTGACGAAACACTGCTTGCAACAGCTGCAGGAAATTTGGCAACTTCCAAACAAGCTGGAATTCAAGCTTCGAGTTTAAACTATTCAGAAGGCTGGAATAAGTTGTCCGAAGTGTATATAGCTATCCACCTACCTAGCCGCGTCTTGGTGCAACTTTAATGAGTTCGACTGACTCCCATCCAACCTACCAACAACAATTTGCAATGACTCATCTCTAACTAGATGGATACAAATCTTGGATAATTTTGCTTTCGACATTTATGAATATGTATGAATATGAAACTGTCAGTCATGCGTTTGATTTGTCAGCGCTAATCACTCTCCCTGAATATACAGTATTTGAGGCGTTTGATATTCTAATCAAAAAATAAACTCTTTATGTAAATCAATCTCTGTAATATTGTTTCCATAATACATTGATATATTTGATACAACCTATATTGATAAAAGTATTTTCAAGATCGATTCCTCTGAAATTAGGATGTGAAAGATTCTACATACTTAGATTCATTCTGATGAACAATAGTTGTCATCAATATAATTATTATAAATCATCAATATCACCATACAGAGTTTTTATAAACACAACTGGTGAGTTGAAGAATAAAAATGTGGATAATATTGTGTGCGTGATTGAAGGTACAAATGTGTGAGAATATTTTTGTGATTCCCACAGTATTCAATTTTATTGCATAATTGAGTCTTTCATGTGTTTTTTCTTTCTCTAAAATCAAAGATTATCAATGAACTGCATTTTTGTGTCAAAGTCACTCAAAACTGATCAGGAGTCCAATAAAAAATTAAAGGCAAGAAGTTTCAATGAGATCTCATTGTCCAGAAGACAATGAACTCGAACTAATACTGGATATCAACTGGAGGTGGAATTCACAAGTCCCATAGTGGTTCAAGTCTCACAGATATTAAGATATATGAAAATTCAACAATCTGCTAAACAAGTACTTGGGCCATACTTCATCATTATTTCTTGATGATTTTTGTTCCAAGTGCATACAGAAATCAAAAGTAAAGCACTGCTCATCAATATTTATACTATTTCAAGAAGTACGTATGCTCCGCCTAAGTGTTGGAGCTCCTAATCCGGTTTGAACGAAAGGCTTGATCATTGCCAATGACAACTTCATGAAAAACTCACGTTTCTCCATTATATTGCTTTGAATCTCAAGTTGTAGAGAATCATAGCATTTATTCCAATCTGATCCATCATCCCATACCACATTCGTAGTGACAATACAAGTAAATCTTTGTAATAAAAGTGTTTGATAAAAGTCCCACGTAAAAGACACTCTGGGGTGTTAGACACCCCAAACGAAGAACAAGATGAGCTTGTGACCTTGTAGAATGCTATTACTGACTGGAAGTGGTGGAGAGTAGTTGAAATACTACAAACCTAATTTAGACTGGGCATAAATACCCATCTGTTTTATATTGTCAACTGCAGAACAGAAAAAACCCCTGGGGTGTAAAGCACCCCAGTGTGTCTCTTTAGGGTTATTTTGAGTTAAGATTATGATTTTTCCTTGTGAGAATATCATTGATTGATTGAATATAAAAACCTAGTTTCCCATACATACGGTTGTGATCAGCTTGGTTTGTTTTCGGTCGACTGCGATAGGTGAGAAGCGGTTATTCGGTTTTCGGTTTTAACTCGGTGCCGGATAGAAAATTCACAACACCAAATAGCCCCTCGACACAAATAGATATTATCAGGTTTGATTTTGTTGCCAGGTAACAGCAAACACACAAGTCTTTCACACACGCTCGTTTCTGTTACTGTTTCAACCTGATAGCGAGATGATCTCCTCCATATTGTAAATTTAATAAAATAAATAAAATCAATACAAGTCGTAATTAAGTGGAATATTTCTAATTAAACCATCTATTTAAGCCATCTACATTCAATGTAAAGTTTTCATGTTTATTTTGGACTAAAATTTTATAAAAATTGTACATGTGAAATTCTAACCTCATCTTGAACTTTGTCACCTATAATTTGGAAGAAAAGAAACACAAGGACTACCTTATTATTCTATCTTCCAATGTTATTACATTAGTGTCATTTGCATTGTAGATAAATACAATGAATAAATTTATCAAATCATAATTATTATGGTCAATTCATTCAGCTGTTTTCCACCATTTTACATAATTTGTGAAAATCCATACACCGAAATGTGTTTGAGAAGAAAATGCAGAATCCGATAAGAACCGTATGAGAGAACCTTGTATGTATAAATGGAAGTCTCATTCATTTCGGCAACGAAGACAAATGAACAAATGACAAATGAACCGAACTATAGAGCCTTAAAAGTGTGAAACAAGCCCAGGAATCACAAAATACGAAATATTGAACGTGAGAGAATGTTTCTCTTCATCCACATTTGGAACAAGATCTAAAACAATTATTCAAAAAAATGCTCGAAGTTTTCAAATACCAATTTAGGTTTCAAAAGCTAAACCGACATTAATCTTCGAAGATTCCATGCAACAACTCTTGTTAAAGTAGGTAGGCTATGTTCACTTTCTTATTCAGGGCTACTACTAATTGTATACAACTCTTGTATTCATGGAATATTGAATCAAAGTATCTTTTTAACATAGATATATTTTTTGCTATATTACTTTCATTATTCACAACATGTTTCGGCATGTATTTCACTTGAAAATAGCCACAACATGTTGTGAATAATAATATTACGTTGAGAAATGGTTAATTCGATTTTCAGTATTCATCTAAATAGGCTATTATTTTGTCACTTATCATGTAAGGAACTTGGAAAGGCCTAAGGCAATCCTATGCATTCTATAATAATTTACCGAGCGAAGTGAGGTCCAAGATTCAAGTCGACGGTTTTGCATTTCTCTTCATGTTTATATTTATGTTTTTATGTTCCGCATTCACAGCGGAACGCAGCAATAGATTTACATGAAATTTGACAGGTATGTTCCTTTTTGAATTTCTCGTCGACGTATCCATACGGTTTTTTGAAATTGTGCACTTTAAGGATAATACAAAAGGAAATGGAGTCTCCTTTGAACGCCAATATTACCGTAAAAATCAGACTTTAGAATTATTCATCATAAATCAGCTGCTGTCTAGTGGACTATAATACTACCCGTTCAAAAACAGCGAACATCTTGAAAATGGTTGAGTTCAAAGCCACTGATCATTTCCATTGGTTTTTTTTTCACGTTCAGTAAAAAACCTGATCACAGATTAGTGATCACAGATGAACCACAGAATGGAAAGTCGGCTAGTATCTTGACGCCATAATTAGTCATCTTGAAAGAAAGTGTAGCATTGTAATACAGCAGTAGTTTTAATTTCTAACAAGATGAGGCAGTCATGTGTCGTGGTCTTGGTGCACTCAAATCTTGGTTAGATTGATACCTTCCATTTTGAGTGCATTCTGTGGCTGAACGGTTGCTCATGAGTCATGACTGACAGATGTTTCCCCTATTGAATTCATTTTTTTCTATTATTTGGGTATTTCTTCAACAATATACTTATATTATCTATTTATCTCTCTGAATTTATTTCATTACACCTCCAAGTTCGTTCTTTCTCGACTGACACATATCGATCGTGCAAGACACGACCTGCTTTGCAGTAGTCAGATATTGTTGAGTAAAATAAATATTATTAGAACGTTATTCCTTCTAGTGGTAGATGGTAGTCGATATTCATATCAAGTAATAAAACTTTTTATTGAGATATCCTCCCGAATCAAATAAGATCGACTGCCGTCAACCTACCACATCGAAGTGTATTGGATCCAGCATTAACAACCAGTTAATGCTACAAGGGGAGGTGATTGATCGCATAGACAGCATCAAAATTGAACTCGGTACTCAAAGCATCTACTATCTTGGTTTAGCACTTTGCATTATTACAACCTATAGTATTTGTCAGAGACCCGGTTTGCATGGATTTGCCATTTTGTTTGTTGTCTTGTGCGGTCTAATATCTCTTCCAACTGTAAAACAGGTATCAGAATCAAAGTATTCTGGTTATTATGTGGAGAGTGAATCCATCAAGAAGTTAAAATCTCTGATTAATCCTAGCGACAGCATTATTTATTACAATAGGCAGATTCAAACTGAACTGCATCTTATTATTGAATTGAATTTAATTCTATTTCATCATATTTCCAATTACAGCGTTAGTTCAGAAATCTACAACTCAAATTTCGGCTACCTTTGTAGACCGTCAACCTACCAATTCAACAAACTATTCTATCAAATCAATCTTTTCTATATACCGTTCAATCTTTCTAGATCACAGAACTTCGTCACCGTTTATGCATTTGCTAGGTTGAGCGAATATCAACATAACCTAGAATTACAAAGTACAGTTACATAACCTCAAAGTTTCCAACTGTTTATTTAGTGCATGATTTAATGACTACAACCCTACAATTATTCATTTTTAGTGCATGTCCATGCCCCTCCCAGGAGCGGAACGTGACAATATTAACACATCTAGGATACTGACATTACGTCATGTCAAGTCGCGTCGCGTCGCGTCAATTAGCAAGTTCATGTGGGGTAGCTCGTTCTTATTCAAAACAGTGTTCAGGATTCACCAGCTTATTTGGGAAATCAAAGCCAAAATATTTATTTTTTGAACCATTGAACCAAAAAAACAGCTTTTTAAAATGCTGTTTGTCATCAACGTGTTTGCTCATTGAGTTTACGTAATCCTCTGTTGCAGGAGAAGAAAAATGAAGCAAATGTCTGCAATGAATGCGGGTGTTAGTATAGCAGTCCATTTAAGGCAAGTCAGATTTGAAGAGTACCGCTCAAGCCACCAGCTAAGGGCACTTGCCCAAGTGGAAGTCCTTTGCCTTCGGCTTAGAACGAGTAAAAAGCCAGAGCCCCTGCCTTAAGCTTTCCTTCACTCTTCACTAACTCTGTGTGGAAGCTTGAATGCCCATACCCCTTCAATGCCCACATCCAGACCTAGGATTTAAACTTAGAACGGTCAAATTCCCTTATTGGCAACAGAGACGATCTGAAGTAAATCACTTAAGGATTTACTGTCTGTCTCATCTTATGTCGCCTTGAAAGAAACTACTACTTGTTAAAAGAAGTCTCCACTATTCATTGGTATCTAGTTGAGTGATTCTTCTTTGGTATTTCAACTTTAGCATTCTGAAAAGAAATACAGATTGATACAAATTATTAGAAAATCATACTTATCACTAACAAGATTGGCTTTCTGTACAATAGAATCTACTACAAAATCATTTTAAATAACAAAATAGCTTTAATACGAACTTCCACTCAAAATCTAAAAGCACGTTCACACCAGAGTTATATCAATAAATGTTTCTTTCCTCATAGAACGGTCGTTCTGTAAGGACGAAAAAGTTCTTTGTTAACAACTCTGGTGAAAACGTGACTCAAGTACATATAAAAACTGTCCCAATTCTATTCTACAAATTGAGTTGATAGACTTCATACAATATATATTAATTAAAATATTCACTTCCAGTCTGGAAATTCGAAGAGAGTTCAAAACATAAATCTAGTGAGGAGTTTCCGAACTGACAAATAACATTCCTATTTTAATTCACATTTAATTTACAATAGTTATTCTGAGACTAATAACTTTTGTACAATTTTTATTAGAATTAACTGATAAATCCTTCACAGGATCAAGTTCCTTCTCATAACCAGTTACAATTCCATAGATCTGTTGAACTCTGCCAATATCAGTACCTGTTACAATCACAAACATTCTGATCATTTTCCATGATCCCTTCGTAGACAACTTTTCCAGAACGTTCGAGACCGCAGAGCACCATACAAGAGGAAATAATTTCACCTCAACATTTTTTGATGTTTGAGAATTCTGAAACAGATCACAGATTCCTCATCATCAGAAGTTCTGTTCTCAATCAATTGTAATGTAATTCTCTTCTACTCTGAGGAGTGAATGATGAAGATGAATGATATAGTCATAATAATACAATCAACAATGTACTCGAATGAAATTGTATATTATAAATTAGCCTAATTACGGAATAAGCCTACATGGGCACTGCACTGTGATCTGTGCACCCTACACACAAAAGTATTCACAGTAGCTCACACTAGAATAGACTTGAAGAGTTCTGAGCAGCATGGATAAAACTCAAAATTTCAAATGAATTTCTTTCATATTCCATCAATATGAGAATTTAATCATGAGCATCCATAGAATCCAAACATTGATATCAATTTTCAAATCTCCAATAATTTTCCAGTGTCAATGTGTATTATTAAATCATAATTTGAAATTAATCAAGCACTGGCATTGAATTTTCAATAGTTTTCTGGAACATTGTTTTTCTATTGTTTGATGATCAGGAAGACTGAGAATCTCGAAGACTAGATTAGCCACGTGTATTAGAAAAATGACTTTTCAATGTTATTGATTTGAATCTCTTGCATGTAAGTTTTCTGAATCGGATCACTCATTCCACTTCTGTGGCTAGGATAGGGGACATGTTCATTTAGATGACAATTCTATTCTATGTATCATTCATATTGGTGCACCTTTTATTTTATATGTATAATATATACTAGAGTGTGAATTTGCGACTATATTTTCACCTGATCATCTATTCGCTCCTCCAAGCAATCCTTTGAGTGATTTTGCAGGTAGGGCATACGATACAAATCCATCGTCATCTTCATCTGCTGGAGTTAGTTCGGGATCTCTGAACTGCGTACCGACAGCGGCTGTTACATCAAATGTTCAATGATACATGAAAAAGAAAATCAATTTCAGGAGTAATGTCTCTAGATCAGGAGTAGTCAGTAGATTAGAAGTAATCTATGGTGCAACGTTCTTTGTCCTAAAACTTCATTGAATGATTGGTAGTAGATAGCGAAAAAACATTGTCTGATTGAACTCTGCTCTCCATAACTTAAATATATTCTGTATTCAAAGATCTATGTTTCGAGAAAAAAATCGAATTTGTTTCCAGTGGAAATTTACAAGTGATCGCAGTTGTTTTTTTCGTTGAGAATACACATAATAATTGAATATTTGTCCAACATATTAAAAGAATACTATATAATTATATGGAACTGATACAATGCGTAATGAAATACTCTTAATAGAGGCTATTGGGAGAGATGCTCATTTTAAAGGTTCATTGCTCATGTCTATCATGTTCATACAGCAATGATAAATTATTGGAAGAATAATACTTAACGGATATACTGTGAATCACTCATTCTGACTAACATTGATATACTCACTCTAATTCTCATATAATATACTGTTCAATAAAATCTGAGAAAATTCTGCTCTGGCCACACAAACATTGGAACCGAGCCCAATTTAAGCACAGAAACTTATTTCGTTGAGGATTTGCATTCTCAACAAATAAAGATTTGCAGCAAAGCTGGGTCACGGCCCAATATGTGTGCTTTGCTAAATAACCGGCTGCCCCTGGCTGAGTGGTGTGCGCAGACATGTATTACTTGTTTCATTTTCCATTTACGGAAGAATCAAGAGGAGATTATGTGGGCCTACAAGAAAGTGATCTCATCAGATTCGTCTAATGCAGAGGTCACTCCACCAAGATAGTCATCTCTTCTCGATGAATGAGGAAAACATTGAGCTTTCTTATACTATAAAACAAGTGGAGATTAAAAAGTTTCATTGCGAATCAATCATATTTTTACTAACCCACCTCCGAGTATTGCCACTAATGAACGACTGGAGACCACTGCCAGTTAATATAATAGCATGAATCTCTTGCTCAGCATAAAAATACAATGTTTTTCAACTTGAAACTCTAGGAATATTATTAATTATTTTCATTATATAAAGCTCACTTCTCCAGCTTCATCAAGTTTGCTTCTTAGTGAACTGAAGATTCAAAATTGTCCCTTCCTAAAACCGTGTCCACACTTAACAAATGTTTGACAAATATTTTTGTTTGTGCAAATTTTATTATGTTTGACAAACAATGTTTGCCCGTGGCCAGTGTGGACGCGTCACCAAACAAAATATATTTGTAAGTGGAGAGAACAGCTGATGTTTTACAGCAAACACTGAAAATTGTTGGAAGAACAATAATTTTTTGTTTGACAAACAATGATTGTCCAAACTTCCCAAAATATTTGTATCTGAGCCCCTCAACAAACATGTTTGCCGACAATGTATTTCAGTGTGGACACGGCTTAAGAAACATGACCATATTGAGGTACCAACACCATTTGACACGTATCATAGGAATTATCGCACTCATTATAATATTAAAAGAATGAAACATTGTTCATTATAACTAATTAGCAGTTTGAAATTAATGATAAATTGCATTTATCCAAATAATTATTACGTATAAAAATTAATTAATAATTAACAACTATTGAATATTGGATTTCAATAACTATTTCATTAACCTTCTTATTCAATTATTAATATTCATTTAGGAGATGAATTGATAAACGATAATCTCAATATTCTTCAAAGATACTGTATGATTGGGATTGTAAAATATTTATTTTTCATTTATTTACAATGCAAATGACAATGTAATAACATTGAAAGATAAAATAATAAGATAGTCCTTGTGCTATTTTTCTTGCAAATTTATAGAAATAATATACTCTCAATAGCTACATTCTTCTTATTCATGGAACTGTATTCCCAATAATACGAGAATACTGCGATAAAGAAATATGTTCGATCATCCCTTATCTTCATGATACATATTTTCAATGATTTCTCTCTGATATATTATGAGCGATAAGTCTCAGTCTATAGGCCTACCTGACTGTCGATATCCGTTGGCGTCAGCTATATAGGAGTATGAGAAGAGGCTGCCCTCTGGTGATGTCCAGGAAACTCTCCCTCGCACTGTCCACATTCCATTCTCAAATCCACCAGACTCCTCTCTCAGGGTTCCATCTCCCGATTCATATCTGGTCAAAAATGAGGAGAAATTTCCATTAAGCTCCAATCACTACTCTCAGTTACCACAACAATGAGATTTCTGGTTTCATGAGGAGAGCACATATGATTGAAAGACAATGTGAATCACTTGAATGGTGGAAGAGAAACATTCATGCTGATAGGACAATTTCGTGATAAATACGAGACCCAATATATTTATATTCAAGGATATGTAAGAATCATGCATGTTTATTCTGGAGCTCGTTGAATTTGAATCGTGGAAATACTATATATATATATATATATATATATATATATATATATATATTATATATATATATATATATACAATGAAAATTTATCATGTAAAACTATGTTTATCATGTTCATGAGGAAAAAGAGATCATTGTTAGAGCGATCATGAGTCAATTTTTTTGGCCAACGAACTTGATCTGTGAAAATGTTCGAAGAATATGTGTTAAAAATTTGAAGCTGGTTGATCAATTCTTCCTACACATATTGTAGAACATACTAACAGACGGACAACGACTTTGGCCTTCAGTAAGTCAAAAGTGAGAACTCGCTAACGCTCGGTCAATGGTTCAAAGATGTTGAATCGACAGAGTAATTTCTCATTTCAAATTTGGATTACCAAGGAAACCTACTTTCAAATTCTTCTTGTAAAAGAAATAACCAGCTGTTTCCATAATTTTCACCAACTCTTTATGATCAAAAGTTTCGGGTTTAGAAGACTACAATACAGCAGTTCATGAGCGAGGTCTCCAACCCAGGGGGGCACTAGTACATCATAATACATGTAAATTATTGAATACATTTTTTATAAGGAAAAGTGGATAAATGAGTACAATTTAAAAAAAGAAGTTACTCACGCAAACTTGTAACCATCCAAATTGACCTCATTGACGTAAGATATTATTCGATTGCTTTCATCAGCTGAAGATTGAGACTGACATCGTGAGGGCAGCACTGCTAATAATACAGAAGCCTGCATACAAAATAGATAACATCATGATAGGAATATGAGCCGGAATAGACATGAGATAGTGAACTTATTACCAACGGTTCTGTCAATCAATAGTCTTGCCTACTAATGAATGCAACGACATGATAATCAATTGTTTCTCATTCATTGAAATTGGAATACAGAGTAACATAAGACTCACAAGTTGAAGATAATTAATTTGTCAATTAGGAGAGAAATAGCTACAGTAGCTATATTTCCGTTTTTATCAAGGCCTGGAATATTTTAATTCAAAATCCAAGAATTTCCAGACGATATACTCACATCCTTGTTAGTCAAATTCAATTCCTCCAAGGGAAAAAATTCAGACAAAATTTGAGGGGATATCGATGAAGAAATGGGCTCCCATAGCAGGAAGTGACTACTCACAGCCTTTCCAGGAAGATAACAAATCACTACGTATTCCAAGTTTGAATACAGGGAGTTGCTAGTGAATCAATAATGAATCATATTTTTAATCACTGATAAAATGAACCGGTAATAAAAGTAAAAAACCAAATGTGGAAATGAATACAACACCATCGTAAAATGTTTTACTAAAACACTGAATAACATTCAATCATTCTTACCACAATACAGAACCACATTCTATGGGAAGACGTCAATGTTTACACGTCCGTAGCTGAAGAATGAGTGAACGGAGTTTTAATTTGCAAGCTGGAAATAGTTACAAACAGAATGAAACGTCTACTGTGATCATTGCATAATCCAACTATCATTTTTGTTATTATCATAATACCGTGCAGAGCATCTTCTCAACACTATCTGAGAGCTGAGTGACGTCATCAGGTAGACTACATCATGGCCAAACGGTGGTTTACAGCAGTACTCATCAACTACAACTAGCGTACAAAAGGTCATGAGAGGACATAATAATGATGAACAAGGTAGACAAGTGAAGATCGTGATTAAGATGAACATCAACTCACTGAACTTGACAAACTACTATTGAAATACGCTGGAAATAATGACTTATAACTATAATATTCTTCTTTCCCGGCCGCGGTAGCTAGTAGGAAGTGAAACAATAATTATTTTTCGGCAATAAATACTACTTTTGGAACAGTTGAATTATTGTAATTATCATATTTTAAGTGCCATGTAATCCTCTCACTTAAAAATTGAAATAAGGAATGAAAAGCTTTGTCTATAATTTTTTACTTTCTTGAGAAATTGTAATGATTAGAAGAAAAATTAGAATTGCGTTTTGTTGGAAATACTAAAATTGATTGACTGAATTCAATAAAATCTGATGATAGTCCAACATACAACTTTATTTTTTCTTAAATTCTTAAGTTCTACGTTTCTGAGAATTCATGAAACAAATTTTTAAATTCAACTAAAAATAAATTAAAAATTATGAATGCTTCATCTATTCTATAGCTTTTTGTGTAGTTGAGAAGTTGATAGTGTGGTAATTATTCATATTGAAAAAGACTGAAAAGAATGAAAAAGACTAAGAAATTGTCAAAAAACCACTGTTTTGTTTGAAAACAGTGTTTTTTTGACAATTTCTTAGTCTTTTTCATTCAATATTCTATAGCTACCAGTTAGGGTATGCTAAAATTGAAATAACCTGGAATCTAATATCATTGAGAGCATGAAGAGCGAGAACATTTTTTGAGACAGAACATAGTACAACTCTAAATAACGAGTAGACAACCTTTGTCAATTGATGTGTCTTAATTCATTATTCATTCATAATTGTAAATTATAAGATTTGTCATTGCTGACCTTCAAGCTGATGAAGCTCAATTTTCTAAAAATATCTGTGTGGTAATTATTAGTTAATTATCAACTCATTTCGGCAATGACCTCAAAAGAGAATTTCCAGTCGTTATGAAAAGAATTAAAGAGTAGCACAATCTGTAACATCACAGATTCTTCCGTCAAATCTTTTCAATGAAATATTCTTCCAATCCATATATTCCAAATAAAAGACTATCTACTGCCTTCAGTTTAATTACATTTCGATGATAAGTTGGTAGCAAAGTGATAATTACCAATCAGAAATGAATTATTGTTTGTGGATGGAAGATTGAGGAAAGTAGTAGTAGTCCATTACAGACAAAAAAGCAGCAACCACGTCGGCTTATTTCATCTCTATTACATGATTCACTCATCAACACAGGCTTTCCCTCTCGTTTATCACTCGATTTTTATCTCGAGACTGAACACCTTGAATGACTGCAATAATCACTGAAAACAACCGACATTCAAATGTAGTATTTGAATTCATACGGGGACTGTATCTCTGTGATCAGTAACGAGAAAATTCTGGTAAATAATAATAACTAACTACAAGGAGATGTTCACTATGATCTATGGCACTTCTAGTCTGCAGTACTGTCACTATGAAATAAATACTCAGCATAGTATCTGCAGTCTGCAGGATTAGGTTGAAGATACGTGGAAAATCAATGAATCATTAATCATATCCTTTCAAAAATAATCGATAAAAAATTGACTGTGGCTCTCAAATCATGATATTTTTTCTCATTGAAATCAAAATCAATGAAGATTGAATCGTAATAGAAAATTATTGCGCTTCGATTCTAATAAAGTCGATGTCTGTCGTCAGACGTGGCTCCACGTAATGTTTCGAACTATAGTTGCTCTATGAAACAATTATTTTAAAAATAATCTAGGATTTGAAATTTTCTGACTGTATCCATACACTGAGATTGTGGATAAACTTGGAAATACTGTTTCACGTGAGGTCTAGACAACTTTGATCGCAGCAATCCGTCTTGTTGTACGGCACATGGAAGCGTAGAACTACAGACTGTGTAAACGCATGTTTACGAGTACAATCCTCTTTTATTTGTTGTTTGCCTCAACAAATTTACGTTATTGCGTTTGTGTGTGCCTGTGTGTGTCGTAAGGTAGAATATTGTTTACTACAAGAAGACTTCCCAAGTCTCACTGGATTTGATTAGATTCGTCTCTTCCTGTTCAGGTATGACAAAGTACTGCAGAACAAGAAGAATGAGATGGGTAGAATTCAGAAAGGGACAGAAAAGGGAATGCTTCTTCTACATTGGAGCTAGAGAACATTGTCCGCCAGTATGGAGCATATCTACAGCGGAATAGGTTGAGGGAAGCCAATACGGAAAGCAAGCCTCTCACAGTATTTGGACCAAGTTGACGAGACGGGTGGAAAGTAAATTTATTGCATCACCAGCGCTCGTCCTACTCTTGATTTGATTCATTTCTTTCACATGTTGGGAATGGAGTGGAATACATATACCTCAAGATTCGGTGCACTTAGTTACAAATTGATGCAGCTGAGCTGATTTATGGAAAGTGGCCATTGTGTGATACTATTGGAATATTATTGAATTGACAATGTTAATGGAAAAGTATTCTGAAATTGAAATGAACAAAAATATTTCCCGAAGACATAAGACTCCAATAGACTTCACTGTGTTTCCTTCCACTTGAAAAAGCAGCTACTTGTTTTTTTTTGAAGTTATTTTGAATATGGTGATTGAACTTCATCCATGAAGTGATGAATTCATCTTGCATATCATCCACTTTTCTGGAGAGCCAAGCGGAACATGACATGACCACTTGAAGATAGTAGTGGCCACAGAGGGACATAATTTATGTGAGGTGTCCAGATGAATTATTACATGAGCAGCAACTTTGACTGGATGTTATTAAACCCGGTAATACACCATAAGTTGTCGGCAAATGGATTATTATAGAATTTCCCCATAAAAATGTATCGAAGAAGGTTTTTACGATATTCCACACGGTTGTTGTATATGTCTGTGAGTATAATATCTTCCTTAACTGCATCGTAAAAACCTTATCAGATGGAAGAGGTTCTCTGTCGCATAAAACCATCCCGTGGAAACTTTGATAAGGTACAGTGGTGGAAAGGTAGGAGGAATGCGCTCCTGCGAGAAACTGCGCGTGCGTCTGTCTGTTAATGTGGCCGATGGCACGTGCGTGTGTGTGCTTGTATGAGTGTATGTTTGGAGAGCCAAAATGTCTTCTTACCTTTTACTAAATTCGAAATCAATAATCCTCTGACACTTCGTGGGACCGTCTTCTAATCCAAGTGGAATATCTTTCGTTTGCAACATCTGCACATTGCACAATACTAGTCATCCAACAAGTCAGACGATACCCCATGTAAGCATGATACTATATTGGAGAAACATTCCAACAATTACACTTTAAAAATTCCTACAAACTTTAACAAATCTCTTGCTAATGTGCTGCAAAATATGAATAACACCTGAAAATTTATATTGAAGTACATAATATTTACTGACTGCATAATCACCAAGAGCTCAACAGCTAGTGTTGTACTCAAAACTCCAGCATCGATCCCAAGATGGATGAATCACAAGCATCAAAGTTGAACAAGCACCAGATTTGGTTGAAGGCATGACACACTATTGGAAGACCACAGGTATTGGAGAAAAATAACTGGAAAATATCATAAAATGGAAATCAGATTTTGTGAGTATTAACAGTTATTGAAAAAAATGAATTGAGCGAACAAGTCCGAGTTATAATGAATAAGGTGAATTGAACTTTATTGATACTGAAGAAATTATGAACAAATTTTGATACTGTCACTATAAAATTCTGATAACATGAATTCAATTTTTTCTCTGGATTGCACATGCAACTAACTACGATTGGATGAAAAAAGAGTATGATGCAAATAGAGCATTGGCGTGCTTGTCAAATCGATCTTCTATTCCAGTGTAAGGGAGTAAGCCAAATTTATACTAGTTTTACTCCGATCGTTGTTATGATATTCATTTTTAGATTGTTGATTGAAATTAGAAACACTTCCTTTGTTTCATTGGAATCTACTGGAGCCTAATTTTTCACAAGAGAAGTATATTTCGTATACCAACTCACTTCTTGTTCAAAATCAAAATCTTATTTTAGGATGTTTAAATCCTGTGTTCAAAGGCTAATGCAAGACATTAAGATACTGTCATCCTGTAACATAGCAATACATTATTATTATAATCATCATCATTATCATTGGTCTCATTACCAAATATCCCACGCACAACCCCAACGCTATGTGGACATCAACCTCTGAAAATATACTTTATTTTTCACAGTAGCTCACAAACTAGTTCTTATTCTAAAGCTTCAATCACAATTTTGATATTGGAACTCTAAATTCTACTAGGATTTGATTTAGACTTCGATGTGTGTTCCTAGGAAAGAATCTATGATCACTGAAGAAGCTTGTTTCCTCACAAGGCATCGAGAAGGAGATGTACGGTTATTTGGTTGGAGTTCTCTAATGAACTGATAGCTTCTTTGTTTTGGGGAATCTCCTCCGTGTGATGTAGAGAGAATGAACAGACATACAGAAAGTGAATAAGAATGAGGAGGAGGAGGAGGCTGGTAAGATATCGAGTGAGTAAGGTAGCCGCATGACTAGTATTAGATTTGGGGGTTCATCTCCAACTCTCAAGACTGCAAACACAATTTTCTGGTTCTCTATACCAAAAATTTTCACTATAACATCTAACAATATCATTTTCCAGCGCACTCTCTCTTGAAACACATTTAGACCGGTCTCCTTCCAAAATATGTTTGAGTCTATTCCTAGAATGCAGCCAGTAATAGATATGTATTTTGGGTAGACAAATATTATAAATTTTCTCCCACCAGAAACAAGATATTTGAGCTACTGGCTGTGTAGTCGATTTCTACAACTCTATATCCTGCTTATTGGAGTGGTTTGAAAGGTACATGAAACTTTTGATGAGACATTAGTATCTTTTCCGATAAGTGAAATAATGATCCTAGGAAATTGCTTGCTAAAAGAAAATGCTGAATTCACGTCATATGATACCCCCTTATCGATGAATGCAGACAGTTAAACAAGTATTGTTACAGGTTTAAGCTATCACATACTAAATGGCTCAATGATACTGTTAGAAGCTATTGTTTGTAGCCTGCATCGAAATCAATAGTAGTTAGATTTTGCCAATTTTGGCGCAACTCTTCAGCCATTTAAGACATTCAAGGTCACCAAACCTAACCAAAACAGAAGTAAACTGACCAAGCCTAGCCTTACCCAATTCCCCCACCCACACCCCCCCCCTCTAAGAAAATTCCATCTAAAAATTTTTTTTTAAATATCTTCAAAAAATCTGGTGTGGCGCACTCACACAACTTTCCTTGCTGTTATGAAAATTGATCACCTGATGCTAGTATTCATGCCCATCTCAAGTTCACTATTCTAAGATGTGAGCCAGCTGGTGACAGAACAATAACGCTGGAGACACACGAGGTCTGCTATTTCTCCATAAGGAATGTTATAAAAGAATCAACAGTTGGCAACAGTTTGCTATTGAATAATCACATTTTCTCGAATTTCGAGCTTATTTTCATTTTTAGGTGAAAATGTTACTGTACATTAATTGTAGAGATTTCCATGCTCAATCCTTCCCACTTAAATTCTTTTCTTCAAATCGTATCTGAAGACTGATAATTGAGAATCTAAAATCAAACTTTGCATAGATGGGGCAAAGCTCCTGAAATCTTTACAGATATAGGAATTGTGGCAGTTGATAGAGCTTATCAACGACTATTTTAGAAAGGATAGGAGCACGTCTCATGCATTTTTTGAGTTTTCTAAGAACATAACTAAGGAGATTGGAGATAGGAGACATGTCCTGGTTACTTTCCTGGACCTAGCTAAAGCATTCAACTCCATAGATCGACATAAGTTAATTTCAAAATTGCATTACATAGGTGTTAAATCATTGAAGTGGTTCATAAGCTTCCTGGAGAACCGCATCCAAAGCTAGAATCGACTATGGAGTGGTTCAGGGAAGTACACTGGGGCTGCTTTTGTTCCTGATGTATATCAATAATTTAGAGAAGGTTTCCACAGGTGGCAGGGTGTTCCTCTTCGCTGATGACACGGCGGTGGTGTCATCTGGCTGCACATGGGTCAAAGTTTACGAACAGGCGGGGGCAGACTTGGTCAAAACAAAACTCTGGTTGGAGCAGAATACCTTAACATTAAAATGTAGAAAAAACCAAGCATCTGCCAATATTTTTCAGAAGTGATAGTGACCCTGCTCAGAGACGGCTGGCCCTCGACTCCTGTGGTGACCTGCAGTTGGTGGACTGTGGCTGCAATGTCATAGAGCGTGTGAACAATACAAATATTTAGGTGTTATAATTGATCATAAATTATCCTGGTTTCCACACATTCAGGGAGTTAAAAACAGGCTTAGAAAACTCATTTACGCCTTTTTGCAGCTTGGAGGGGTGCTAACTGTGGGTCAGTGTAGGATGGTTTACTTTGCCTACATGCAGTCGTTGCTCCAGTATGGTGTCCTGTCATGGTAGGGGGGGGAGTCTCGGCCACCGCACTGCATCCACTAGCTGTCACACAGAGATCACTCATCAAAATATCCGATTTCCTACTGAACAACTCTACACCGTGTTTCCTGTTACTCATTTGACATAAGACAAATCTACATCAAAACTCTTCTTATTTTTATCAAATCGTACAGAAAAGAAATTTTTACACAGCTAAACCATAACTACCCCACTAGACATATGCTGAATTTTGGATTTAATACACCTATACACCAGCTACCTTAAAATCGGTCGATAACAACCCATTTCGTATTGCTCACCTACTTCATCGGAATCTTCCAATCACAATAAGAGAGGCTGAGGGATGCAGTGTTGTTAACTACAAAAAGAAGATAGTCACATGGTTGCTTGGTATTGGTCGGGAGGCATCAGAATCCCTCATAAACTTGCCCTATATGTAGATTCTGATTCAAACTCTCTTAACTCTGGTACTGTGATGCAGCACTCTGAACATTATAATAAGTGATGTAAAAACTTTAGGAGATAGGTACTTCAACATAATACTAAGTCTTTAATAAAAGGAACCCACAACATCATGCTCTGTTTATTAAAAAAAACTATTGATAATTTATATTTATTTTCCTTTTTTTAACATATTTCCAATATTGTAATAGTTAAGTGAGAATAATATTAAGGTAGAATGCTGCAGAATATTTTATTTTACAGTTATTATAGAATTCTTCCCCTACACACGGACCAATATTCTCTCTGGGGGAATATTTTTTATTTCCTGAAAATATTTATTATTGAATTGTGATGTAAATGTTTTATTGATGTATTTTTTTGATGGAAATTGAATTGAATTGAATATTTAAGGTATGAATTTGATGAAAATAGTTAGAGCCGTTTTCTCCAAAAGAAGAAAATCACGGAAAACCCTGTTTTTTGCCATTTTACAACATTTTCACCATTTTAGTCACCATCTTGGATTGCATTTGATTGAAATTGTTCGTGTCGGATACTTATAGTGTAAGGACCTCAGGTTCCAAATTTCGAATCATTCCATTGATTATGAGACAAGATATCATATACACAGACGCACATACACTCATACACACACACACACACACACACACACACACACACACACACCACACACACACACACAACACACACACACACACACCACACACACACACACACACACACCACACACACACACACACACACACACACACACACACACACACACACACACACACACACACACACACAACACACACACACACACACACACACACACACACACACACACACACACACACACACACACACACACACACACACACACACACACACACACACCACACACACACACACATACACACACACATACACATACAGACCAATACCCAAAAACCACTTTTTTGGAGTCAGGGGACCTTGAAACGTATAGCAATTTAGAAATTGGGGTACCTTAGTTTTTTTTCAGAAAGCAATACTTTCCTTACCTATGGTAAATAGGGCAAGGAAAGTAAAAATATATGGATATTATGTATCTTGACTGCAGAATGAGAAAAGTCCTTTGACATTTTTTGATAACTCTGATAATAATGGTGTTAATGGATAAATATTTGAAAATTATAAAAAAAAAATTTTTCTATTGCAATCAATGTATTTTGATAGAGAGAATAAGAAATACATTTAAAATATTTCAATATCTATCATAATTCACGAGATAATTGAGAAAAACTGACCCACATTATAAGACTGAAAAAATTCCATCTAAATAATTTTTTTTTTTTAAATATCATTAAAAAATATATGAATATTATGTATCTTGACTGCAGTATAAGAAAAGTCCTTTGACATTTTTTTCATAACTTTAATAAGAAGGGTAAAATATTTGGAAATTATAAAAAAATATTGTTACAGGTTTAAGCTATCACATACTACATGGCTCAATGATTCTATTGTATTTAGCCTGCATCAAGAACTCATCATCATCTTCACTTCAGGGATTAGGTTTATTAATTAACCTGTTCCGGTACACATATCTTTATTGGCTTCCCTACATCTCTTTTTCCTGTAGATCTATATTTTTGGACTACAACGGGAATTCTTCCAGGTGGCATTGTATCCAAATGACTGCATCAGTTGCGTTTATTTTGAATAATCATTCCATGTAGAGGAGCAACCAATAAAACCTGCCTTATATTAGTATTTGTGATTCTATCATTCTATCAACTCTAGTGCAGCCGAATACACTCCTTATAAACCTCAATTCTGCAACTTGAATTCGACTGTCCATTCTACGTGTGTGAATCCAAAACTATGAACAGAATAGTAAGGTACACAGTACAGGTGTACAGCCTAAATTTTTTTTTGTCCCATCATATTACACTCAATCTCATCATCATTGAGTAGAAGCTCTTGAATTATTTAATCTAATGTGAATACAAATTGTTATTATAATATATATATATATATTATATATATATATATATATATATATATATATATATATATATATATATATATATATATTCTATTCAGCCTTTCAAAGATCATGATTACTGATAGCATTATTCAGAATTTGATCTCCATTGAGAGTGGAATATAATACAGTTTATTAAGATTGTTGTTTTTCTAAGGATTTTCCACGTTAATTTATACTAGTTTTTTTATACCATATATATTCGAAATAAACTAAACCATTCTGTTTGAGTTTGAAAACTCAACGTTATTCCTTGACTCATGTTGTATAGGTCTTGGAGAAAGGCGAATAGATGCAGTCTGAGAGCTGCGAGCGCGAATAATCGCATTCATCTGCGTCAGGCTGCCGACCTGTCCGTGTCCACTCGCCAGTCTTCAGCCAACACGGACCATGGACGCCGGACGCCAAGGCATTGTTCTTGATTGTGCACGGACGTCGTGGGGTGTGAAGCCCGAGTCTCGCTTAAATTAACCCGTAATTATTTTTCGCCCTTTTCATCTTGCCACCGATGACCCACAGCTTAGTCTTTCTGATGGGGGTGAGGCTTGAAACTGTATTACGTAGAAGAGAAAGAGTGATTTGCGCGGCAAATAAAAATGCGAACAATAGGCTTTTGTTAAGCGTGCCTCGTTGTTCAGAGTACGGAAACTCAGTTTAGAAAAAAAGTCTTGCTAAAAAACAAACGAGGCTACTGCAATGTGTGAGGGGAGGGGGCTTTGTTCTTTTTTGTTTGTCACAGTCAAGATACACTTTTCTAGCAACGCCTTCTTGTTATCTTCGCGGTAACGAAATGCGCCTTCTTCACACACATTATTCCTTTCCACACATACGATACAGCCATAAATCTTGCGATGCTGGATACATTGTACAGCTTTATATTATGATACATCAGCTTTCTTCTCTATCCGTCTCTATACTTATAATTCTGACATTTATTTGTGACATCTAGATAATCTATCGGCAAAATATAAATATAGAACTGGAACCTATTCCTTCAATGATCGTTACAATCAAGAAGATATTAAAATATATCTGAATAAAATCTTCTCTTCAAATTATAGCATGTTGAAGTATTCTGAAGAGACTATTTTGATCAGACATGATTATAGAGTCTTGAAATTCTAAATGTGTGTTGTGTACGCTACAGGTTACAGTGTAAGGTGTAAAACAAGAATAATTATTCCAGGAAAGCATTCCAAGTATAATCAGGGAAAATAGAAATAGGCTGAATTCTATTTTCTTCGGTATGATTCTCGTATTCACTTACATTAATAATTTTATTGTATCCAATGATACATGGAAATGATGCGATCTAACTTGTAAACCTTGTATCGTCAGTGAGAAAGAGTTTCAAATATTCAGACCAATAGCACATAGTTATGACGACGGATATACAGGTAATGCTCTCTGATATTTGTAGGCATTCGAATCTAATTAGGAGTCTGTTAGTTCAGTCCTGTTTCGAGGCGGCTTTATTATGAAGCTTGCCAATGATAAAGTAGAAAATAGTTCTTAAAAAATTTTTTGATCAGTAATCAAATTTCTAATCTCTGGATTACGATTGTTGAGATGGGTGGAATGATATACAGGTTATTGACTAGAAATTTATTGGTGTGAATAGAATCATTGATCAGAAATTAATGGAAAAATGTAGATGAAATGTTGAATTTAAATAGTATGAATAGAATGAGAACTTGAGGAAATAGTCATGTAATGTGTGAAACTGTCTCATGACCACTCTCATCCAAATTTTCTATTTCGTGAAAAATAGGTGATAGGAAAAAACGTGCTCCTGAAAAACGTTAAAGAGCCTAATCCATGATGACGATAATGATGATAATATAAAATAATCTGCTTTTCTATCACAGATAGTTTGAGGATAATCATAAGAGCATAATAACCATGCTCACTAATTATTCGTAATTATTACGAATAGCTGTTGAATTATCATTTAAATATCTATTTGCAAACCGGATGGTGTCAATGAACTTGGTTCATTAAGCCTATGAACATCGAACAAAGCAATAAAAGTTTCGAATGACCTGTTGGACTCAATAAATAAGTTCGAAAAATGAGGAAAATAAAGATAGAGAGATAAAAGGAAGCACAGCCGAGAAATAAGGCAATACTTCGTGTCACAGCCCTTGGGAATCATAAAAATGTAAATAGTTGGAGTTTTTAAAGATTCGCATTCTTAGAAGAGGCAGAAAAGCGAATTGTTTGTCCTTTTTCCTCCATAGGAGCTGTGTTATTCTCACTGCTTGATGAATTATTTTCGCTTGGGGTCTCCTTTATCTGCTTAGTTGTGTGTTGGGTGTTGGATAGGCCTTTGAAGAAGGGGGACGCAGAAGGTCCAGTTGGCTCTTTTCTTGAGGAAGTTTTCCAAGGATGGGGTGAAGGTATTAAAAACACAATGAGGATTCAGGATGGTGAGCAAGATTTGTTCTTGTTTTTGTTTTCGAACAGAAGACAAATGTTCATCTGTTAGAAGTGATGCTGTACCGAGAGATGCGTGCTTTGGACTTTCTTTTCCCAATTAATTATTATCTCTCTACATTGATCATCCACCTCTGTTCAATTGCGAGCTTCTCTTTCTACATCCGATTAGAAATGTTGTTGTCAATTCACGACTACCAGCTTCCAGACATGCAGCCGTCTCACTTTGCTGGAAAAAGCTGGGAAGCTGTCTCGATTGATGGCGAAGGGTACATGCCCCCTTCAATTCCCCCCTCTACAACCATTCAAGCTCTTCCCTGCTTCTCTCACAGAGGCTGCCTTTGAATAATTTAAACTGCGGTCCTCTCCACAATGCGTATACGTGACGCAGGCTACTCGGCGTCGTTTTAGTCCTAATTTGTCAGTTAGAAACTTTTCAGTCCGTACCTACATTTTGTTGATCACGACGCTCTTTTCTGGAAGCAGGCTATGTTCTTCGCCGTCATTAGAAACTTGTCTTCTGATAAAATCCATCATATCATGCAGGCCTTATGCTCTCAATCAGTTGAAAACTCTTTCAGTAAGAACCACGTTATCAAAACGGCTTCAATATTATTATTCCATCATCCAATGATGTATTGGAAATTCTTAGAAAAGAGTTTCAGTTCAGATGCTTTTTCTACTGCTCCTTTATCAGTAGTTATACTATTTTATTTTTAGCTGATTACTGAAAGTAATTCACATTATTAAATTTGCTGTAGCAAATTAATGTAAAAATCAAGCACATATAAATCAGAACTTTTATAGAATTCTGTGCAAAACCTGCTAGGCTGATGGAAACAAAACTTTAAAAAATTAACCACAAACGAATAAAAAAAAATATTGAAATAGCGGAATAAGCTACTGTCAATTTAATTTTGGTTTCTGATATAATAGTGATTTACACTCGTCATTTCTAGCCTTATATATTTCTCATCTAAGCAATTCTTATCGATAGTCTGCTCGCTCCATTGGTTTGACATGGTTCTAACTGACATTTCTGGTGGTCAAATTGAGGTTATGTTGTTTCTGAAATGTATCAAACCATATCTATACAGAGAACTCACTTTGAATACGATCTGTTGACAAATAATGGAATTAATAAGAGTGACAAGGTTGTAACTGACAAATGAAGATAGTGTTTCAGGTTGACAAGGTTCCAACTGCTGAAAATCAGCTGTTTGATATTAATTTGTTCTTGCAGCCCTGTTTTTCCTGTCACCATGCAGCAGCTATCTAAGAAGTGAAGTTTTGAGGTTATCCTTGTATGTTTCAAAGTATTTTATGATTTATTGCTCATTTTATTAAATCCAAGTTAGATATTTTAGTCGTTTCTTCCATAATGGATGAAGATGAAATTGGAAGTGATAAAAGCTCATCCGACCTATTCTCTTGCGATGATTCTGATGAATTTATTCCACCAACATCATCTTCTGATGAAGAATGCTTTAGTATTTTTACTAACAAGAGGTAAGTTTACGAAAATTTCGCTTATTCTTAAGTATTTATGTTCATATTTTGTTATTTTCTCCTAATATTACCCAGGGTATAAAGAGCCTAGGCTTACAATCTCAGGTTGTAACAGGTTGAAGGAACCTCAGGTTTCAAGCAAGCTCAGGTTGTTGAAGTAATAACTTATAATTATAATAACTATATTTAAATTTTGAATAATTTATACTTTTCATCATTATAGTTTCATGTATATCATCCCTTTTGAGATGTAATCCTCTTTGTTAATCACGATTTTTTTTAGTAGCCTATGTAAGGAATGGAATTTTCTTTTTTTGACTGATAAAAATTATCAATTTATTATAGCCTAAGTCTAGAATATTTCAAATAAACATAACTTAGGTACTGTAATATTTTCTCAAAATTGGGGGTTTTCTGAATATTTATTGAGTTTTGAAATGCAAGCCTAATTACTTTTAATTTGTTTTCAGGAAGAAAAGAGAGAATCTTGCAAAACCAATTTGTAGGAGAAGATTGTGTTCTAGCCCAGCTGCTCTTTGAAATACTTCCAATGTCAATTTGGAAGGAACAGAGATCATTGATTTACCTAGTGCAAGTCAAGATAACTTAAATCCCGGTACAACAACTGGAGGAGAGGAAATTCGGAATATTGGAATGAATCGTCAAGAGAATCACTTGTAAGTATTTCACACTTAGTATAGGCCTTGGGGAATAATATGCCTTGTTATATAAAAAAGGAATAGAAATTAGTTTGTGATGAGGCTAATGAGGCTCTTTCCAGAAAACCTTAAGCCAGTGGTTCCCAACAAAATTTTCTCAAGGACCCCCTCATCAATTTATTATATTTTTGCGGACCCCTACTACTTCTTAAATGCACAGATATAAAAATATTTTCATCAAACACTTGGTTACTGGAATTGATTATCAAGCTATGAAAACATTAGCACCATGCCCAATAAGTTTGGAGAGTAAAAGAAAACTATTTACTATCAGTGTTACTATTGTTTTATTTTTATTTTTAGGGTAGCTACAGAACCAATCACAACCAAGAAAAACGTCCGGAAGCGACTCCCAAACCCATCAACTTGGAAATCAAATATGAGGAAAAATGCACATCAATCAGGGAAAAAGTATGTGAGCCGCAGAGGTAAGGTAGTCGAAAAAAAATCTGTAAAAACAATCAAAGATTGTCAGAAAAACTGTAAATATAAATGCCAAAACCAAATATCAGAGGACGAACGAACATCAATCCATCTAGCATATTATGATTTGCCAACCTCAACCGAAAAAAGACACTTTCTCATCAGTACAACTGAGCGTTGTTTGACAGGTAGACCTATGAGAAGAGTTCAAACCTCAGTTCAAAATGAAAATTTAAATGATACAGAGTCTCCTGATTCTGGAAATAGCACAAAACAAGTCTCATCAAGAAGAAAATACTCATTTAAATATTTCTTTATTGTAAAAGGTGAAAAAATCCAAGTTTGTAAACCTTTTTATCTTTCCACATTGGGAATTTCTCAAAAGCCAATTTATACAGCACACGGCAAGAAAAACCTTGTTTCAAACACACCAACTTCAGACCTTAGGGGGAAAAGTATTGGCAGCAGACGTCAACCCGAAGGTGATGCTAACTCTGCCAGAGAACATATCAAATCATTTCATACAGTAGTCACACTATTGTAGGGCCAATACCAAAAGGCTTCATCTTGGAAGCCATCTCAGTGTTTCGAAAATGTACTTCTTATATAAGGAAAAGTGTACTGAAGAGGGTACTACTCCAATCAAAAAGTCTTACTATTATAAAATTTTTACAACCGAGTTTAATTTGGGTTTCCATGTTCCAAAATCGGATAGGTGTGATACATGTGAGAAATATAAAGTTGCTGGCCAGACTGGAACACTTACCGACGAGCTAAAGGCAGATTATGACCAGGTTTTGAAGACTACAATGAGAAATGCTCGAAAAATTGAGAAGGAAATGAAAGATCTTCCAGTCCTGTTATTTGAACTACAAAATGTTATTTCAACACCTCATGCAGACATAAGCTCTCTATTTTACCTAAGAAAATTAAATGTGTATAACCTAACTGCATACTATACTATTACCAAAAAGGTGTATTGTGCATTATGGAATGAAAGTTTTGCTGGTCGCGCTGGGAATGACATAGCAAGTGCATTTCGAAAAATATTAGATTGTGTTGTTGAAGAAAACGAGGTTTCTGAACTAACGGTGTGGTCCGATTCTTGTGTTCCACAGAATAGGAATTCTATTATATCTAATGCTGTATTACATTTCCTTCGAGACAACCCTGATATAAATTCAATTAAAATGAAATATTCCTTACCGGGTCATTCCTGCGTACAGGAGGTTGATAATTCTCACAGTTGTATTGAAAGAGCCATGTCCAAAACAGAGTTTTATTCACCAATCGGGTTAATCCGGATATTAAAGCAAGTTAACCTACAGAACCCTTATCGAGTCATTCAACTTAGACCAGATGATTTCAAGGATTATTCAACTACAGCAAAACTTTTGAACTATAAGGTAATACCTTACAGTAAAGTTGCATATCTTGAATTTTCACGGGTTTTGCATGAAGTTTTCTTCAAAACTAGTCATGACTCTTATGAACCAATCAACTGTGGCAACATAAAGTTCAACGAGGTGCCTAGAAGGGCATCGAAAAAGGTTCCAAAGAGTTCACCCGGTTTACAAGCAGTTCAAATTAAACCAAAAGTTCAAAAATGTCCAGAAGAAATCTCTGACGCAAAAAAGAAGGATTTGAAAGCGGCATTTCCTTTTATGCCACTGCAAGACAGGGCATTTTACATGACAGTTCTTCATTTGAACTAGATGGACTAGGTCCTATTCACCTGATAGTAAGAATATTGATGTGTAACTTACGTATAACTTCTTAGGCTGACCAGTGACAATATTTTTACAGTTCAAATGTTGTGAGCATAACCATAAACTTCACTGCTGAATACATCATTATTTACATATATTCTTTCCATTTAATATTCTTTACATTATTGTTAACATAGTCTACAATGTACTCATTATTTTGGACAAAATGTGTTTGTAAAAAAATTCATTTGATTAGAACCATAATAATCTATTAAAGTCGCTTACTGTATTTGTGACAATATTTTTACAGTTCTAATGTTGTGAGCATAAACCATAAACTTTACTGCTAAATACATCATAATTTACATAATATTATTTTCATTTAATATCTTTAGATTATTGTTAACATTGTCTACACCGAACACATTATTTTGAACAAAGTGTGTTTGTAAAAAAACTCATTTGATTAGAACCATAATAATTTTTTACAGTCACAATTATATTAGTGTATTCAGTGTATTAGTGTTAGTATTAGTGTTATTTATTAGTGTATAAGTGACAATATTTTTACAGTTCTAATGTACTGTGAACTCTACTGTACTGTGAAAATAACTATGAACTCTACTGCTCAATAATATGTCATTATTTGCATATTATTCACATTATTTTGAACATACTCTGTTTGCAAAATAAAATTTTTCATTTGATTAGAACCTTAATAGTTTTTTTAATCTCCTTCATTCCAGTATGGGTTGATTTGAAATGGTTGTATGTGCAGTTAGAACTTTGTCATCTTCATAGTTTGACAAGTTGACTATGACAAGGTTCTAACTGCAATGTAGTGAATTTATAAAAAAAAATGAAAAGGTATTTATCAAATTAAACATATGAAAGTTAGTGTATATATATATATAAATTGGAAGAAAAAGTTCTAGTCAAATTAGTCAACAATTTCATGAGTTATATAAAATCAAAACTTCAAAGTCGATTTTCTCAAAAGTAGGTGTAATGCAGTTAGAACCATGTCAAACCAATGGAGCGTGCTGTTATTAGCCCGACTGGAGTTCAAAGACTCCCTGTTGTAGGCTTACAAGATCTGGTATTAGATTTTATAATTATTCTGATATTAATTCATATATTGTGTTTTAAAACAAAATTACATTGTATACGGGATGTATCAGTTTTATGTAACAAATCGAAGATATAATTTTCGAAAAGAATTCCCATGAATCTAAGAATCTAATTTTGAAAAAAATCCTTCGAATAATTCCACTCTTGTTCCAATATTTTCAAATGTTACAGTACTTAATAATTGAAATATAAGATATACAAAAAATATAATTGATGAGATATTCTATAGTACTAGTCTATATCATACCCAATGATTACAGTGTAACAACTAAAAAATAATTTACAATTTCATGAAAATAAGCCTACATAGTTATAAAATCTGTGTTATATGTTCTAAGAAGTCATAGATTTTGTGTAATCTATCTATCTCATTTTTATAAAGTGAACCAGTGAACCAAGCTTCCAAGATAATTTTTCCCTAGATTCATTTCAAAAATATCTGTTATTTGAATAAATTTAAAAGAAATATGGAATATCGAACTTGATTCAGCTAGGTGTAATTAATCGACGCAGTCAGGCTTACTTGAAGATACATACAAGTTGCAGCTTCCACGTTGAAACTGGACAAGATGAGACTCTTTTCATGAATAGAACAGATCATGAAAGGGGGAGAAAATATTTCATCTGGATGTTTGATATCTCTTGTCGGTCTGGCTGCGTCTGTATAGATTCGGTAGCAAGATTAAGTCCATCGAAAGATGGTCGGGGCAGAATTGATAAACGAACGATACTGAAAAGTGGAGACTCTACTCTTGGAAAGGGTTGAGATGTGAGTTTGCAGCAGGGAAGGCAGGAGAAGAATGAGGCGAATAGGCCGTATAATAAATTCAATTTTCATTGGGCCCTGACCCATCGACGATTCAATAATATGAGCATCTAGGAGGACTCTGTTTGTTCACATCCAGAAGGCAGTGTATGGCGATCGATCTAACTCGTCCGCTTCAAATTGGCGTTTTGTTCGACGTTAATCAAATAAACAGGAAGATAGAACGCAGACAGTAGACAGCACAGAATCAACAGGAAGATCAATACTTTTTCGGTATTGGAAAAGTACGTGAGCATAACAAATCAATCTCTTCTTGGAACTATACATTATCATGACAACCTATGCTTAAGAGGTAGATTATATTTCTGCAATACAGTATGTAAAACACTGTTAGAATGACTTGAAACACCCAAGTGTGTTTCTGAATTTTCAACAATGTAACCAAATTTCTACTTATATATGCCTGAATTTTTTCTAACTAACCTGCGCTTTGAAATTTGCATTCTCTACGAATCCTGTATTATAATGTCTTTTCACAGAAGCAGTCTTGCATACACTTAATGACAGGCCGAGTGATTTCGAATATTTTTTCAATAGTAAAAGTAAGCCTATAATAGAGTTTTTCTGAAATATATTTTCCACTGTGTTCAACAATATAAAGTTGGAGTACAACATCAAAAACCACAAACAGCAACCTGATTTTTTTTATTTCCAAATTTGATTCACGGAAAAAGCTCCATCCAAAAAACGTGTTGTCTCTTTACTGCAGAATTATAACAAAAATCAGTGGATGTAGAATCAAAAAGGCACTCTTCTATTGTTATGTTGCAGGAAAATCTGCAAAAGCTGATAAAATCTATTCTATTAGCCGATAAAATACCTGTGAGACTGAATTTCCCCCGCGGGTGAAATACATTTAACGACTCGCTCGTGCAAGCATTGTATGAAGCTGGGTGTGAATTCCAAAATGAGAGAAAAATCACTAAATCTTGCCAAATAGAATAACTAAAGCTAAAAATACGGCAGAGTTGATTGGCTCACATATTTTCAGGGGATGTTTATAGACTCATTTCGCCTTAGTTCTATGGAAAAATTATTCAATTGCTGAACCTTTTTCAAAATTGATTTGAACTGCATAGAAATTCTATGAAAAACAAAAATGAGTGACTGGTAAATAATCCAGTAAATATCCCAATCATGCTCTTCAGTCGCATCTGGATGTATTTTTTATCTATGCAGTGGATACTATTTATACTGTTTATACTTTTATTCCGTTCAATCAAAATTTCTTGCATCTAGATGGATTTACTTAAAAGTATTCGAGTGCCAAGAAGTTCCGGTAAAAATGTACAATTATTTTCCAATTATACCGGAAAAACCTCTTGTCATTTTCTATATTAGTCTAGTTTTGGGCTTGAGCTTCTTGATCATTTCCGCAAGTGATTGTACCGTAATAAGTAGAAGAATAAATTTATAAGTTATATTTCCAGACTATGAATCATAATCTTTAAAAGATCCAATTTTCTTCTTCACTCTTTAAGACAGATATCATATATTTAAAATTTCCATAATGTGAATTTTCAAGAATTTATGATTATACAAGATTCAATCTCTCATGTCTTATGGTAAGATTTGAATTGACGAGAAAGCCTTCCCCATTTCAAATAATTTTATGAAATCCGAGTTTATTCCTCTAAGCCTCGTTCCCGCTCACCTTATTTTCTACAGAGTTTCCACTAGACACTTGACTGTTTAGAAACATGAGTACTGTACACTGATTGCTATAAGTGAATTATGATTGTGTCTTATAGAACGAACAATATTCCGCTTGAATTTATGTGAAAAGTATTTATTGGACTGCATGTTCACATTCAAAACATAAATTGAAGTCTCCAGATACTAGTATCCAGGTGAGAACTAGATGATAGAAGAATATTCGTTTTGATATTGCATGGTATTACAGTACCACGTTTCCAGAAACAATTGGCTCAAAACTGTGAAATTGAAAACAGTATCTATTCATCAAAACGGCATGTGGGAGAATAATTAACATATTCATGAATCATGCGGTGTCAAATGAGATTGGGAGCTAATGAAAACTGATCATATATATTTCAATAATAATTTGATGTCTATGCCGATCACGATCAGTTTTCAGCCGGCAAAGAAGAAATAGAAATTGAATCAGTGAGTTGTTTATGGCCGTTTTGTTGGGCTGTAGCGAGACCTGAGCAGAACACAGTGAACATTAGCGAACAGGCTGCATTTCATAATGCAGCCGGACATAGCTCACAGATTTAATACCTGCCTTGTACACCGGCCTCGTCGTTTAACAAACAGCCTTATCCAAAACGTTTTTATTAGCAATTTGTTTCTGTTATTGCTCCACCAAAAACTCCAGCTACTGTTATTACTCGGGGACCATTTGGAGGGCTCTGTATGTTATGGTGGGGGGGAGGGGGTTTGAGGAGGAAGGTCACATGTGCAGCACGTATGTCTCAAAGACATTAATCTACCGACACATAGTCAAGTCTGAAGCCGGTCACATTCAAATCTTGTGGAAGCATGGAATCTTATAATGTTCGACATTCCATATTCATGATATTTCAATTATTCTCATAATTATAGTTATAATAGATTGAAAGATTGTAAAAAAATATCTTGTCACGTGGTATTTTAGCACCACAAAATATTTTGAAATGAACTATTGAACTTTAATAGAATTATAAAATGGAAAGGAAAGATAACCTAGTCAAAGAACCACTCAAGTAAAATCGAATGTTGTTAGTGATAAAAGAGTAATCGTATTATCTAAAATGATAAGAAAAAACATGCATAATTGTTATTCAACAATAATGAGGATCCATTGGCAGAATTAAAAATTATAAAGCGGCTTATTTATTATTGGCAGATCATAAAAAATAAAAGTTTGCATGTAATTTTGAGGTTAGAATTATTTGTTTACACTTTTAAATGAATCAATCGATCTAGAATAAATCGATAGTTATTTGAATCAATACCTAACGAATTAGCTGATTGTTCGATCAACCAGTACAAGTTGAATTATAAAGTTCACTCACAAAAGATGTATTATAAATACCGAGGAAGATTTATGTAAATAAATAGGGACTACTATTATTGCTGCATAAATATTTATTACAATCTAAAAAAGTACAAAAATCAAGAGTATACAAAACTCGTATAAAAAATTAAATATATGTTACATGATAGCATTGTATATCGCGATTCATTTATCAGAATAGTTTAAGACAATCACTCCATATATTTATATAAAAAAATTTATTTATTTTTCTATTATAAAGTTGAAGAAACCCTGAATCTGAAGCAACCAATTGTATTGTTAAATTAAAAGCCAATCAGAAAGAAGCTTACAAATCGTTCAAGGAAGTGATAAAATTTTTCTGGAAACCACTTTCTTCTGGCTTGTGATCCCGTTCTGAAAGGATGCACATGGAAATTAGGGTTCTTTCTTCCTTTAAATTTTAAAAATTATCAAGCCAATCCCTTTTTTAAATGTGAACTATTCGTAATTAATGTTTATTTATCTGTGAACTCAGTGTTGTTGAAGAGTTCGTAATTGTAATCAATTCCCATAAATATATCTGTAATACAGAAAGAAAACTATAAGAAATCTGGACCACGCGCGAGCCCAGCCGAGACGAAAAGGACCTGCATAAATGATTATTGGAAATAATTAATTCATTCTACGAGACCGTCAAGAACATCATTAATGTGAGTATTAGATCAAACGAGCTCGTTTTATAAAGGCCTTTTTATTAGAGTTGGGGAATTAGTCAAAGCGCTATATAAATTAATTTAAGTCAAGAAAAATTCTCAACGTGTTGAGTATTATCATATAGTTTATAAGAACGTTTTATGAATTTATTTGATATATGTAGGAAGCTTACTTCCATGCACGGCACGGACTCATTAAAAACCCTGAGATTTTATTTTTTGAATATTAATTTAATAATTATTATTTGCTAATAAAATTGGTCAAAGCATATCCCATTGAATCTGCAGACCGAACAGGTTTTAAATTGTAGAATTCGGAATTGACTTGAAGTCCATGTATTAGTATTAAATACAAATTTATAAATTTCAAAGCTCACAACAGTGAATGCTAGTAAACCCTGTGATAATTGTTTAACTATTGAAGAATGTATATATATTGAAAATTATAGATATAAGAATATTTTATATATATTGTTTTATGGGAATATATTTTGTGTTTTATGTCAGCATACAAAATCATAGAAGTTTATTTTATCCTAATTCATCTCGTGATATACAGTTTGAGCTGTCTTAGTACCAAGAAAAATATTCGGCAGCATATAGAATTATTGAATCAATTAATATCGATCTTATTAAGAGCATTCAGTACTTATCATCCTTTGATGATAGTCATACTAGTCCGCCAGAAAAAATATATTGATAATTATATTAATAAGGTTCCAGTTATATCATATAAGGATCCAGAGAGCTTCAAGAACTGGCGTTGTAAGTTCTAAGGAATTTCAGAAGGATAAATTGGTGAATACCTGTATTCATGACAAGCGTTTTAGGGATCAACTAGAAAAAACCATAGTTGGTCTTTATTATTCTCTATTGTGTACATGGCTACTGATAATCAGTCATCAACTGTCCTTTCGATTTCCTTATTGGTATTCTTCAAGAACTTCATAGAAGCAGCGGTAAGAATTATTAATCACCAGTCATTGAACATTCATGTATCTACCACTGAGCTAGAGCTACGGTTTGAACCCAGCAATTTTGCGAGCCGGACGGCCTTAATTTTTTGTGAATTTATTCGCAAAATAGGGACTTTAGCAACCGCCCTTATAAACATCAAGAACACCATATCATCTATAAAGGATTTACAATTTACCACATCACAATATATATATATATATATATATATATATATATATATATATATATATATATAGAGTCTATATATATATATATATATATATATATTCTGTCAATATTCCATTGATTTATGATAGTTTTAACTTATAGTCCACATAGAAACATGAAGAATTCCTATTAAAATAAATTTCCTTAGATTAGTTACATGGCGTCACTCAGTACGTTAACTCTGGAAAGAGAAAGAAAAAGATCTTGTCAATAAAAAATGACTATGAATAATTTGATAGTATCTATTAGGCAAGTGGAAGAGAACTTGCGAGTCATTATGAAATCTCTAGGACGCGGAATAGCTGTTGCAGAGGTATTTTCTCACGGTGAGGTGGTGAATTGAAGTGAGATGATTCGAGATCAAAGCGCGACGACTGCAGAGTAAGATTAAATGTTGAGCCAACTTGGCTGAGAGTTTGATACACCGGCAACAGTGAGCTGTGAGCAAACCTTATGCAGTAACTTTGTCAGAAAGCTGTTACCGAAACCTAAACAAGGACAACATAGAAGCTGGTTAATTGGAGAGGGTGGGCTGTGTAGGCAGGAGCTACGCACATGAACTACACAGGCGAATACTCTCATGCAGACTCTCTCTCAAATATTATCTCACTCATCACTTCTCTCTCCAAAGTTTTGCTCTAACTCATATCGCACTCACTATCTCTTCCTCGATCACACTATCTCTCTCTGAATCTGTTTCCATTCATCTCATTCATCTTACTATCTCCTAGTATTTTTTACCTCAGTCAAACTGTTCTCGCACATTCAATTATATTAATTTCAATTTCCTTCCATTTGCCTTTTAATTCTTCTCGCTTTATCAACAACAACTCAATTTCAACATAATACCAGTATTGTACACTGATGAAAATAATAATTGACGAGCAATATTGATTATATTCCATACAATACATTAGAATGATATTCAGCTTTCAGCATGAGTATCAATGTGTGTATTCATCATCCATTCTCAATTTATTTCATAAGATCATACTAAAACTGATAACTTATTATGACATTTTTATATTTGAATTCTGATAAGACTAGATCAATTAATATATTCAAATGTGACCAACTATAGGATAGCTCTTTTTACGTCATAATTGAATAGTTTGATATAATCATAACGGACAAACTTCATTATAATTTGAAATGAAATTGTCAAGATTCTATTTCTATGGCATTGGAAACTATTCTCCTCTTCAAATTGTGATCATGGTTCATTTTTTCGCCTGTTTTGTATTTTCTCAGTATTCTTTATCACTTGATTTTCTTTATCAAGAAATGAAATATCTCACTCCAATATTATTATATCACTAGGTATTAATTATTTTCCTCCAGCTTTGAGTACACCCCTCTGCAATCATTCTTCAACAAACATTCACAACTTCTCTCACGATATCACCCTCTCCTCATTCCAAATTTATCTCCCTTTCTCACACACTCTATCTCTCTTTCTCTCTTTCTTTCTCTCTCATTCTTTCTCTTCTACCCTCTACTCAGGTTCAAGTGAATGACATAAACTCGCTCACAACGTTGAATGCTCACGTATGCATGCATATTTAAATATACTAAGCATCCAAGTACATACTCAGTTAGGTAACGCGTTTGCATTGCGCCCATAACTTAGTTTCAGCCCGATAAACACATCTTGCTGTCTCATATTTGTTAATGACTGGCTCAACTAAGCAACTTTGCTCACCGCCGAATAATTATTACAAGTGTCGGTGTAACTGTTCTCAACAGCTGCAATGGAGAGGACTCTCTCACACTCCCTCCCTCTCACTCACTCTCTCTCTCTCTCTCTCTCTCTCTCTCTCTTTCTCTCTCTCTCTCTCTCTCTCTCTTCTCTCTTTCTCTCTCTCTCATGAGACTCTTTCACAATATCAACAACAAAACTTATCCCTCTCAGACTCATTTTCAGAAAGTACCTTCAGTATCTTAGAATCACTTATTGTGTTTGATTTTTTACTTGTCCAAAATCAACTTGAATATTCACGGATATTCAAATAATGATAGTATGTTCATTTCATTCAAAGGTATTTGGTTATTAGTTTTTTAATCATCTTGATTAGTCCGGAATCTCATTGAAAGAAGATGAGATTACTTTTTTATCTATTGAAATCGCGTGAGGCAATTAGGCTCCAAATTTGAAAAAATCTCGGTTGAGTTCAATCACACTGAAATGGAGGACTTCAATCAGGAGAATTGCAACTGACTTGTCAAATTTGATACTCCATCCAAAGTTCCAGACTATTTGAAGAGTGGAGTTCTTCCGCCTTCATGCTTATTGAATCCACCTCATCTTCAAAATTCCCAAATTCTTTTTCTGGTAATACAAGAGCTGTTTGTTGTTTTCTGTATTGATATATTGAAATGAACAGATTCCATATCACTGAGAATTTCAAATAGAGTCATGAAGATAAGTAGTAGCATAGTTACTATAGTTCTATAAAGAGCTAAGTTATCACTTTCTATAAAGTTCAATCGATCTCTCTACTAATCAGTGTATAAACAAACAGATCCCAATTCACAAATCAATCACTTTTTTACCATGACTGACAGAGCTACAGTTTAATAATTTTTGGGAAATTTGAATTTAGAGTACAGTACAAACAGCATTCCGGAAAATCAGTCAATCCCCTACTGAGTATAGTGCAACTATAATGAGCGTTACACCAGGTTGCAAAAAAGTATGTTAACTTTTAATCCCGATTAAATACCACGAGAAACAAACAGAGAGGCCTTCGTCTCAGAAAACTAATCTCTGATTAGTTCTCGTGACAATCTAACCATGTTTATAATGTAACATGCTTTAATGCAACCGGGCCTTAGACTTTTAATCACAGATAACAGATGAAGAATCTGTTCCATATCAATCTTACTTATCATGCAAATGATCTGTTGTGAGTTGAATGAACTCACTCAAAATTCCTACTCGTGGAATAGTGCAATAGTGTTATAGAGGTTTCATTGGAACTTAATGAGCTAACAGTAAAGCTTGACAAAGCTATTGATTGAATTGATTTGATTTTTTTTTTGAGTGTTTGGTGAAAAAGATTACTCTAACTTGCTGTTTCAATACAAATTAACTCAAAAACAGTGGAAAAATAAGAAAAAAAAACTTTGCTGAGCCTGATGACCCTTCTTCATGCTGTAAAATATTCGTACTCTAAATCACTCGTATTATTGAATGCATGAAAAAATAAGCCGAAACACAATTGAACACCATGCATGTAACCATTGATAACGACAGAAGCAGGACCCAGGAGAGCAACGAACAGTAGAGGCGTTTGAAGGTGTGAAGCAGCGATTGTTGGGAGGAGTTTCATCGCGCGATGCAAGATTAACGGCGGATCAGCAGATGACCGGATCAGCGGGGGTGCGACACCGGACCAGATCAGCATCAAGCATCGATCAGTCATCAGTCAGCAGTCAGAAGTGACCAGCGATAATGGCTTCGCGACTAGGCTCCTCCTGTGGGACCATGTCCGTATTCCCGGCCTTATTATTGCATTCGCTCAAGTCATGCATATTCCAAACAGTTGACCAACACGCGATTATTAGTCGCGTCCCCTCCTCTCACACTTTAATAGACAACCACTTCCGATTGGATTGCCGCCACTGAAATTCTCCAAATTTCAATATTGATGGTCCCATGCATATATATCACTGGTGCCACATCGTATTCGCTTTGAAGGATATCAAATACATGTCACATGGATATGTCATTGTAAGCTATGTTCAAATGTTCACTGTTATCCTCGTATGGAAAAGCATCCATATACTTGTACTACTTTATCAAGCTTACAGGTTCCATGTCCGTCAAAATCGATTATCACAGCCCGATTAAACGATGCTCTTAATCTTGGGTGGAGAACTCTATAAAAAAATCTTGAGTAGGTGTGTGATTTTGATGTTTTTACTTTCCTTGCCCTATTACCATAGGTAAGGAAAGTATTGCTTTCCGAAAAAAATTAAGGTACCCCAATTTCTAAATTTCTATACGTTTCAAGGTCCCCTGAGTTCAAAAAACTGGTTTTTGGGTATTGGTCTGTATGTGTGTGTGTGTGTGTGTGTGTGTGTGTGTGTGTGTGTGTGTGTGTGTGTGTGTGTGTGTGTGTGTGTATTACAATATATACTGGCTTATACACTTATATACAATAGCTTACAATACAGCCAAATTATAGATGAATTTACATAATATAGACTAAGAAAATAATTATTGAACTGTATATGATATGAAAAAGCAATTTGTAATATAATAACTATAGATAATAATCATATTGTTATGCATCTACATAAATTGGCGGAGCTTTGGACATATCAATGTCCATTCTTTGGGAAGAATATTAAAAATATCCTCCCCACTAACTCTCTACCAAAACGTTAATTTCGTTATTTAAACTAAGGATTTATTTATTAATGGAAATATTGTAAAAGTTTTAATCAATATGAATATTGAAGAGAAAAAAAACAGAAAATTGATAAAGTAAAATAATTATATAGGTAGATAAGATCAATAATTGATTAATAAAATGAAGTAGGCTGAAAGTAGATCAGGGTTATCAACTTTCAGTAATATACAGCAGTATGCAGTGGATAATTGAAATAACATGAGTTTATATAATATATATATATATATACAATTCGTTCTATAACATGGTTTAAAGGTTTATATTGGTGGAATGGGTGAGGGATGGTTGTCATGTGATCGTTCTAGGGCCGGACAGTTTCAGTCATTTGTTCCAAAATATGTTTTTTTAAAGTCAGGTTGAAGCTCGCTCGGCTCTCGATGGACCTGATAGAAACAGGAAGTGTATTCCATGCACGACAGGCACTGACTAAGAAGGATTTTGTGAAAATAGTAGTTCGATGATTGGGTATCCTTAAAGTACTTTCTCCGGTTCTAGTATGTGAAGCATCTATCCTCCTACCTTCAGAGACAAATTTGAAATCATCTTTAAAATAGTTCGGATTACCGTATTTCAAGATATCTCTAACAAGCTTGACTATTCGAAAAAGCCTCTGATCGGGAAGCTTCAATGTTGAACTAGCAATGTGGGCTGGGGTGATATGATCATGGCGTTGGAGAGAGTAGACGAAACGTAGACAATAATTTTGGCAACGCTGTAGTTTATCATTCAGAGTGACTTGCATATCGTTAAGAACAGAATTACAATACATTAAATGTGGGAAGATGAGAGATTGAACCAATAATAATTTAATGTTTCTAGGGAGGATATCGTGCATTTTCTTCAATGCATGCATGGCTGAGAATACCTTTTTACAAGTTTTGTTCACTTGTTCTGACCAGTCAAGAGTATTATTCATAATAATGCCTAAATTTTTAACTGAGCTACAGTAAGGAATGTCATTACCGTCTACACTAATTTTGTGAATCGATTCAAGGTCAATATTGTTTATAAGACGAGAATATCCAATTATAATGGGTTGTGTTTTGATGGGATTAAGCTTAAGGCCATTTTTCTTTGTCCATTCCACTATCGAATTGATATCCTGATTCATTATTCCAACTGTTTCATTAATTTTTGTTATGGGACAGCTTAAATAGATTTGAAGGTCGTCTGCATAAGTATGGAAACTGGAGAATTTGATAATGGAAGAAAGGTCATTAGCATACAAAGTGAAGAGGAGAGGGCCTAAAATTGAACCTTGTGGTACTCCATGCATAACGTTTTTCCAAGTTGACTTTTTGTCACCGACAGATACACATTGTTTCCTACCTAATAGATAGGATTTAAACCAAACTAACGAGTTGCGACTGAAACCAAGAATAGCCAACTTATTCAGAAGGACTGTATGATCAACAGTATCGAATGCTTTAGAAAATCAAATAGGGTGAGGATGGTGCATTTTCTTTGGTCCATAGCTAACCTTATATCATCAGTGACACGAAGCAGAGCTGTCTCAGTTGAATGGAATTTTCTAAAGCCTGATTGAAAGTTATGAAGCTTACTATTGTTGTCTAGAAATTTTACAACTTGAGCATGAATGAGTCTTTCTAGCACTTTGGACAATGCAGGTAAAATACTGATTGGTCTAAAATCCTCAACTTTATTGGTGATGGAACTTTATTTAGAGGGCGAACCAGAGCAAACTTCCAGTTTTCAGGGAAAATGCCTTCTTCAAGTGACTTGTTGAAAATGTATGTAATGGTTGGTAAAACAGCAAATAACATCTTCTTGATAAATTTAATAGGAATTTTGTCTACACCCGTAGCATTACTATGAATACGTTGAATTGCTCTGAAAGTGTCTTCTTCTGAGATTGGATGGAAATGAATTGATCAGTGATTGGTAAATCTAAGTTTGTAACCTGCTCTTCAAGATCATCTATATGATTAGCAATGACAACTTCGTCGCGTTGGTTAGAGTGTGAAACGAAATGGTCATTTATATTATTCAATGGTAAGTCAATTTGTGGATTCGATTTCTGTTTGCCAAGCCCGAATTCTTTTATTCCCTGCCAAAGTGATTTAGAGTCTTGTCTATTGTTTGTCATAAACGAATTCAAGTACCTAATCTTTGAGTTCCGTAATTCCTGTTTAACCCTATTTCTAAGGCTCCTATACTCTATCAAACTGTCCAAGTCAAATGTCTTTTTAAATTTTCTATGTGCTTTGTCTCTACGTCCCATCATCTTAAGTATGTCTTCAGTCATCCACGGTACTCGTCGTTTTCTATTAATCCTCCTTGTCACATAAGGTGCATGTTTGTCATACAAAGTCAAAGTCCAATTCTCGAAAGTCTTGACCATGTCATCAACTGAGGGTAATGCTTCAATTTGATGCCATGGAGTCTGAGCCACATCAGTCAGGAAGGCGGCTTCATCAAAGTTTTTGAAGTCTCTATAAGTGATAATTTTCTGTTCTGGCTTGGGTATCTTATGGGAAAGTACACAGTAGATCAAATCATGTCTAGAAATAGCTGGGACTGAGATTTGGCCTGCTTGAACAACCTCATTGGGATCACTAACAATGAGAAGGTCAATGAGTGTGTCTGATTCATTAGTATGATGAGTTGGATCGAGAGGTAAAATAGTCATGTTTAGGCATTGGAAAATTGTAGTCAGTTGAAAGTAGTCAAAGTTACGATTTGTCATGTTCAAGTCGGTGTTCATATCCCCCATAACTAGTATACGGTTATAACAAGGCATAAGAGAAAGCAAGGCATTTTCGAAATCTGTGAAATGACCTATTTTTGGTGGGCGATAACAGATACCAACGAGTAATTTATCAGTACTAGATAAGGATAATTCAAGTAGCATAAACTCTGGTCTGGAACAATACTCTTGTTTAGATGTGATTAAAACTTTTGTTTTGATACCATCTTTCACATAAATTGCTACACCCCCACAAGCTTTATTTAATCTATCATTCCGGAAAAGATTATATCCAGGCAATGCAACAAAATTTGATGAAATACTAGGCTTCAAAAATGATTCGGAAATTCCGATTATATTGAAGTCCTGAAAACGGAAGATTGCTCTGAGTTCATCAATGTGGCAACTGAGGGATTGTACGTTAAGGTGAGCAGCCTTGAAAAGTTTTTTGAAAGAGTGGAGCTTATTTGCTAGAAACATACCTGCGTCATTATTACTATTATTGAATAATCATACCTACTTGAGGCGAGCGAGCTGACGTGTCAGTAAGAGGCATCATGGAAGCAGCAGACCATCGTGAACCGACCTCAGAACGACACATGACGGGGGAAATGGGGATGAAACTGATAAAACTTAACCTAAATGAAAAAGTCTCTTGATTCGAGTGCATTCAGTATGCCTTGACAGTTCGGCTCCCTTCACTATTTAAAGCACTAGTTCAGAAATTCACTAAACACAATAAGATGTAGATGTGTGGAGTTTCGGTGATGAATAAGATGAAGATTGAGGAAGACTGGTAATGGGAGATCTGGTCCATGGAGATAGAGCGAGTAGGTATCCAGTAGTGGAAGAATCGGGTCCAAGTGGAGGTAGAGCGAGAAGGAATCCAGTAGTGGAAGATCGAGTCCAAGTGGAGACAGAGAGAGATGGAATCCAGTGGTGGAAAATCGAGTCCAAGTGGAGATAGAGAGAGATGAAATCCAGTAGTGGGGAAGATCGTGTTCATGGTGGAGATAGAGCGAAGTGGGATCCAGTAAAAACTGAAAAAGAGAAGAAGAAGCCAGCAGAAAAACGAAAAATCTTTGAAGAAGGTTATCAATAGAGGAAAGATACATAATATAACTGATAATGAATAATATTCGCATAAAATTGAAGAGGAATAGTACAAGGTGCGGCAGAAAGGATGAACGGTTTTCAAAAAAGTAATATGTCGTTACCTATGCATAAAAAAAACATTTATTTACAGAACAATATTCACATTATTTTACAATTTTAGAAAATTAATGTTTGAAAACAATATCTGACAGGTGACGGCCGTTTTCAGCAATGCACTTTACAAGCCGCTCTCGGAAGTTGGATTGTACTCTTTCTAACATTGCCCTGCCAATTTGTTCGACTTCCTCACGAATTGCTCCCTTTAGTTCTTGAAGTGTACGTGGTTTATGCTGGTAAACACGTGACTTCAGAAACCCCACAAGAAGTAGTCGCACATGGACAGGTCTGGAGAACGAGGAGGCCAATCAATGTCACCAAACCGAAAATGATGCGACCACGAAAAACAGCCCGATTGCTTCCATTGAATTTCTTGCTGTGTGAGCTGTCGCACCGTCCTGCTGAAACCATACTTGCCGGATAGAATACGTTTCCTTCTTAATTCAGGAAGGAAGAATTCAGTGAACATCTGTCTATAACGTTCTGAGGTTACAGTTACAGTGGTCCCGTTTTCGTCTTCAAAAAAGTATGGACCAATAACAAATTACTGCTCACAGCACACCAAACTGTCACCTTGGACTGTGTAATGGTCTCTCATGCATTAATTTTGGATTTTCATCTGACCAATAACGATAGTTCTGCTGATTAACGGTACCATTCAAATGAAAATGTGCTTCATCTGTCGTAAAAAAAATGATTTTTTCATTTTGGTCAAATATGGCCTCCATTTCTCAAGCAAAATTCAGCCGCTTTACATAATCGCCAGGATTCAATTGTTGAACCATGGCCATTTTGTAGGGATGAAATCCTAGATCTTTATGTAAAATACGCCTTACTGACCGATCACTGATGTTCAGTTCAGAAGAATGTCTCCTAGCAGATCGATTAGGACTACGGAGTATGGCTTGCCGAACTCTTTCCACATTTCGTGGAGTGCATACAGTGCGATGAGCCCCTGGTGGTCGTTTATTCATTACTGTTCCTACTGAACGAAATGATTTTACCCAACGTAAAATGGTGTTACGAGTGGGTACATTTTCATTTCTCGCAAGATTGAAATGACGACAAAACTCACGCTGAACTGTAATGATACTCTCATTATTACGCACAAAACTGTCGTAAGTAAACACACGATGTTGCACATTCCACGAATCCATGATGCCGATTAAACAATGACTAGAAAAAATGTATGATCTACCGAACACATGTTCACCTCAGCTGGCCCAATCCGACTACCCAAATCAGAATACTATCTGTTCTAAAAACATCCACCCTTCCTGCCGCACCCAGTATGATTTAATGTGGGAAAGAATCGAATATTATATGGATAAATATATGGATATTATAATATAATACATGGATATTAGTACAAGGTAATCAGATAGAAAGAGAAAAGGTAGAAAGATAAATAGATATAGAAAGAAAAATAAACATTTGAACATGCTGGATAGCTAGTGGAAAAATCACAGGGAAAATAATGATAATAATAGGGAAGAAAAGAAGAGAAAGAAGGAATGTGCACAAATTGCGAAGAACTTATGAAACTGAACTATAGAATAAGAAATGGAACATCGCATTGTGATCTTGATTAATCAAGGAGAGAAGAAAAAGAAGAAAAGAAGAAGAAGAAGAAGAAGAAGAAGAAGAAGAAGAAAAGAAGAAGAAGAAAAGAAGAAGAAGAGAAGAAGAGAAGAAGAAGAAGAAGAAGAAAAGGAAGAAGAAGAAGAGAAGAAGAAGACGAAGAAGAAGGAGAAGAAGAAGAAGAAGAAGAAGAAGAAGAGAAGAAGAAGAGAAGAGAAGAAGAAGAAGAAGAAGAAGAAGAAGAAGAAGAAGAAGAGAAGAAGAAGAAGAAGAAGAAGAAGAAAAAGAAGAAGAAGAAGAAAAAGAAGAAGAAGAATAGAAAAGAATAATAATCATCATCGCAAACAACATATTCATAATCATTATAAATATAAGATCAGAAGAGAAACGAGAAAGAAAAAATAAGGAGTAGAGGAGACGATGGAGAAAGTGCTAGATTATTTTAGATGAGTTTTAAATAGTATTGAACGGTGAAGTATGAAAAATATTATATAGTATTAGAAGTATAATTAACTATTGGGAGTTGCAATAACGATAAAAGTAGTAATTGAGAACTGTAATAGTTTAGTGATGAATGTCTAAGATAACGTTAAATGAAACACAGCCCCTATATAAGCATATGAACAGACTACCCACCCCTCTGTTCTATCAATAATTCTTCACACATTAGCTTCTATTGTTCAAGCTGTGGCAACAGTAGAAGATATCATTATATAGAAGAGATTACTATCTTTACCTATAGATTACATCCATATCTATAAGGTATGTTAATCATCCAATTTATTTGAAATTCAGCATTTAGAAAATTATTAATTATGGAAATAATTTTGGTAAGAGATGTAATAATTATTAGTAAGAATAGAGATAATGATTCTCTAAGTACCCTCTGGAGTATAGTAGTTGATGCATTGAACGTAGTTTTGGGAATTAATATCAAGATAATTATTAATCAGTATTAACAAATGTGGATCTCCTTAGTTTGAAATAATTGCCTCATGTATAATCATAAATAGCATTGGAAAGATTCATTTATAGAACAGAAAGCCAGCTCATGAAAAATGCCAAGTTATATCTACTGTGAAATGTATTAATACGAATTTCCTATTATTGTAGTGAAGGGCACCTTAGTCATCGAATCCTGAAATGATTTAATTTACCTTTATTTTTTGAAGGTCGGTCATCCTCTCGACTGTGTGGACCCTCTTGGATCCTCCCTCGCCGATAGAGATCTTGATCCTCCCGTCCGATGACCAGACATTCCTATGCCCATGACGGTCGGCCGCAGCGTTGAGGATCTTGAGACGCTCCGCAGTCAGATCCTCGCGAATGGTGACGCCGGAACCTTCAGCTTCCTCTTAGCGTCGAAGATCATCTTCCTGGTCCGGTAGCTGCAGAGTCGTACTATGATGGGTCGGTCCTTGGGTTTAGCTTGCCCTTGTTGGGAGGAGTTTCATCGCGCGATGCAAGATTAACGGCGGATCAGCAGATCACCGGATCAGCGGGGGTGCGACACCGGACCAGATCAGCATCAAGCATCGATCAGTCATCAGTCAGCAGTCAGAAGTGACCAGCGATAATGGCTTCGCGACTAGGCTCCTCCTGTGGGACCATGTCCGTATTCCCGGCCTTATTATTGCATTCGCTCAAGTCATGCATATTCCAAACAGTTGACCAACACGCGATTATTAGTCGCGTCCCCTCCTCTCACACTTTAATAGACAACCACTTCCGATTGGATTGCCGCCACTGAAATTCTCCAAATTTCAATATTGATGGTCCCATGCATATATATCACTGGTGCCACATCGTATTCGCTTTGAAGGATATCAAATACATGTCACATGGATATGTCATTGTAAGCTATGTTCAAATGTTCACTGTTATCCTCGTATGGAAAAGCATCCATATACTTGTACTACTTTATCAAGCTTACTGGTTCCATCACAGCCCAATTAAACGATGCTCTTAATCTTGGGTGGAGAACTCTAAAATGAAATCTTGAGTAGGTGTGTGATTTTGATGTTTTTACTTTCCTTGCCCTATTACCATAGGTAAGGAAAGTATTGCTTTCCGAAAAAAATTAAGGTACCCCAATTTCTAAATTTCTATACGTTTCAAGGTCCCCTGAGTTCAAAAAACTGGTTTTTGGGTATTGGTCTGTATGTGTGTGTGTGTGTGTGTGTGTGGTGTGTGTGTGTGTATGAGTGTATGTGCGTCTGTGTACACGATATCTCATCTCCCAATTAACGGAATGACTTGAAATTTGGAACTTAAGGTCCTTTCACTATAAGGATCCGACACGAACAATTTCGATCAAATGCAATTCAAGATGGCGGCTAAAACGGCGAAAATGTTGTCAAAAACAGGGTTTTTCGTGATTTTCTCGGAAACGGCTCCAACGATTTTGATCAAATTCATACCTAAAATAGTCATCGATAAGCTCCATCAACTGCCACAAGTCCCATATCTGTAAAAATTTCAGGAGCTCCGCCCCATCAATGCAGATAGATTCCCAATTATCAGAATAGTAGACTTGAGATGCGCGGGAACACTAGCGTCAGGTGATCAATTTTCATAACGGCAAGGAAAGTTGTGTGAGTGCGCCACACCAGATTTTTGAATTTTTCACTCAAGTGCAATATTTATCAAGCTATGAATTCAAACAATAAATTCATTGTTTCTTTCGATACATCCATTTATTCTATTTCTTATATCAACCTCAAAATTCCAAATTTTCAAATAACTACTCCTCGACCGAAAATGTGTGATTTCATAACCTGATACTACATTGGGCAACATTGAGTTTTCATCAAAATTTGAGACAGAATGATACAGGCTCAGCCAAGTTTTTCCTTCATGATTGTCATCATAATATAATATTGTAGTGTTTTGTAATGGATGTAAGATTGGTTGAGGAGAGTATTCTCAAAATTTCCTATATAAATCATATATATGTTAACTTTTGGAAGTTATACTTAAAAGTTTTACTTACAGAAGTAGAACTTTTACATGTTAACTTCAGTGTAGCATTACCTGCGCTCCGATGTAATTTGAGATAATGACGAAACGTCAGCAAGCCTGGGACATTGCTTATTGGATGTAGCCGGTTGATATTAAGTAGTACGATTATACATATAAATACTATATACTGGGCCTTTTCAAAGGTAATAAGAAAATTATTTGAAATAAAATTTAGAATTTGGAAATAGGCCGACACATCTAGAAAATACCTAAGTCTATACTTAATTCATGCAGGTGAACGGCTAGAGTCAAGAAAACTTCAATTGATTTGCCATGCCTGATTAAATAGGCTCCTACTATACACTAACACTACACTTTGAACTAATTGAAGAATAGGACAAGGAAACAACAGTTTCTTGCTACTTTCATCCGATTTGGGGGCGCACTACTATCCCTTGTTCAGATAGCAATACGTCACATAACCAAACAATATCAGTCATGAAATAAAAAATTAATTTGAATGCAAAAATTAAAGAAAGAAAAGCCCGTTGAACCCAATTTCCGTTGATAACAACCCATATAACCCATTTAATAAATTTCGAATCCCTAATTTTGATTGACATTCTTGAATGAACTTTTTGTTTCACTACACTACACTTTCGTTGGTCTGTACGTTGCTTTATCGTCGAGGTTACGGTACCTTGTGTTTGGCGGTGAACCTTTACCGGTTGAATTTGGCTTGACGGCGACGTCAAGTTGGTTTGGGGTCACACATGAACCGATGTGAATTTATGTATAACAGCATTAATTTCTAACACTTCCTACAATTCATCAGAAGCTGAAACAGGACTTATCTATTGTTTGCAGATTATTTAAATTTTCTCACTCAGAATTAATGGATCTTCCTTCACAAATAATTCAATAGTTCTGGTATAATTTAATAAACCAGCGTTCAGTTAAAAGCCTTAACGCCATGAGAAAACACATTTAGAGAAAATTATATAATACTTTAGCAAGTTTCAAACTCAACATAATATTCAAAATAACATTCCAATTCAAAGACTATCTTCCTGACTTTCAGCAATTCTCTACAATAATATATCTCCAGAAATAATAACTCAAATGTAACATAACTGAAAAATTTCTTCTCTACTTTCTGTACTTTTTTAGAAAAGATTATAATTATCTTCCCTCACTTATAAAATCAAAAGGACTATTCTCAATCAATATTATTAACTTGAACAATAACAGGCTTTGTTGATACAATACTCTGATGGAAGATTCAATCAATTAAATTGCCTAAATTATATTTTAACCTTATTTCACGTACCTTAGCGGTTATTTGAAGAAACAATTATTCGTACATGATGAAGAAACACAATAAACTTTTCAGGACATGGCACTACAATAATAATCTGAACTTCAAATGATGAAACAAATTGACTACACATCTTCACTCTCGTAGTGCTTCTAGCAAAGTGTCCTCCAGAACGTAATTTGGTCTCTCGGTTGGGGAATCGCCACACTACTGTATTTAGAAACAGGTCCACTATTGTGGCTTCTAGAGCTTTAGGACCATAGAGTAACTGCGAAATCGGTAGTTTGTTATAACTTCAATATCTTGCTGTTTTCCACCTTATCGCACTCTATGTCGCGACAGGTAGGCTACGTTTGAGAGATAATTCCATTATCTACATTCCTCGACGAATCGGAGCCACAATTTTTAAATATCTATCCTGGGAAACTCGAAGTCATGGTCGTTAATCATAGAGAGAGAGAGAGAGAGAGAGAGAACAATTTTGCTAACTCACAATAATGGCTCCAGCCTATTGCATATCAAATTTACTATTATACCTGAAAAGGCGTGAATTGGAGACAGTGCTCGGCAAAATACAACATTTTCATATTGTAGAAATCTCAACATTGTTCGCTTGATTTCTCTTTCTAAAAGCAGAATATGTCTGTATTATTGTAACCTCACTCTAGGTTTTTTGAAATTCCATGATATGTTCAAGCTCCTACTCTTTCCAGTTTCCTATTTTTAAAACTGTGCTAATTTTTTTTCCAAATCACTTTATATTTTTTTAACGACTGACTTACAATACCATTGAAGAACAATCACCATTCTTTGATGAAATCGCATGTCACAACGAACATTGGAATCCAAAATCGCGTTTAAAAAATCAAACTGGAATGAGCTTATCGAATAAAGAGTAAGAGGACGAGGTTGACAGAAACTGAGGTTGCGAAGGTGGATTTGGCTGCGATTGGAGTCGGATTATTGGAAATAGATTCAATCGCAGGAGATAACGTCGCAGTGACGGATGGTGCTGGTGAGAGAAGGATGAAAGGAAGGTTGGTGGGGAGGTTTAGTGGGCTATGAACAATAAATGGATGAGAATTATAGAAGGGAAAAATGAATGGAGTGGAATTGACAAGATAATTATCATTAGCTAAGCATCTCCCAACTTTCAAGAGTCTCTGCCTTGCCCCTTGCATGAAAAGCATTCTAAACAAAGAAAATAGTATAAAACCATGTTAAAACTGAGTCAATGAGTTCCAAGAAAGTTCTTATACCAAAAATTGAAGAATGAATTCCACATGGTTGGTGGAAGTTATGGAAACAGCTTAATATTTGTTTGACGAGGATGATTTGACAGTAGGTTTCTTTCATCCATTCGAATTAGAACCCTCTAGGCCCACTGCCCCATGTGACTTCAAAGTTGCAAACCGTTCAAAAACGGATTACATTAGTAAGAATACTTTCGCTATCATATTACTACTCAAAGTGACCCTCAGGATGGTTTGCTACCGTGAAAGAAATTCATTGCCATCTGTTGGATAATCATAGAGCATCTATATGATAGAACCAATCCTCCCTGGATATTGAATTACCAGCTGACAGCAATACTATACATATGAACTATATTATTATTTTTCAATCAAATATTCAACTGAAATATATAAATTCACAGTAGAGTGCGCGTCCCGTACTTTGCCTCCGTGACTTTGAAACGGCATATAGGCAAGGTATGGTTCTCAGGGTAATATTCACGGCTTTGCAAAAACGTCGGTTTTCAGAGCCCCCAGATCCCTAGGTGGAGGAAGCACCAACAATGGAAACAACACGTTGAACGGCTGTCAGCTGATATGCTGTGTAGTGCTAAAAGGACGTACCTTCAAGAATCTCCTTGTGTATCTTTTTGAAACCAACACGTTGCTCTTGAGAAGATACAAAAGAGCGTCTGTTGCTTATGAAAATAAAGTACATTTTCAAAAATGTTAAATGTTTTTGAACGGGTAGTATTGTTATCTAGTGGCCCTTCGCTGATAGGCAAAGATACAGGACTCAGTCTGAAACTATATCAAAATTCTAAAAATCCTTTTCAGTAGTTTTATAGGACTTGATATTGATTTGTAATTTTCAAGTCACACTTGACAACTAGAACTCCCCGTTTTGACCCGGCGTATGAACTGTGATACCATATAATTTGGTCAATCGTTTGCCTCTATTTTGATCACTAATAATATCTGTTGAAATTCTATTCATAATCAAGTGTAGATCTGAATGGAAATTTAATCTTAGAATAGAAGAGTTATTGTATGCATTTCTAAGCATTTTTCTCGTGATTCCAATTATTCCTTCTACTAATAACTTGGTGAATGTGCTGTGTTTGGAAAAAATGGAGCTGTATCCTTTGTCGAATGATAGACGTGTTTGACAAACAAATGTTTGTTAGAAAGGTGATGACTACACAACATTGAATTTAACTACTGATGCTACAAATAAGCACTCGAAAGAGATGAAAACTTTAATTTATCAAAAATAGATAATCAGATAAAAAAATTGAAAGGAAAGTCTAGAACACAATCTTCGACTCTGCAGCTTCATCAAAACTTGTTAGATGGTATAGTAAACATAATACCAAAAGTGACCTGTTGCAAAATTGAAGATTTTCCCCACACACTGAAGCGGCTATGGTATTACAACTGAAGGAAAGCGTATGGAAGAGTGGAATGGTATATTGAATTGAAATGCTTTTCAAGCCTACGCTTTGTATAGGCTTTTTGATGCTATTTACTTTTGATGCGTTGTTGAAGAGTTTATAAGCCCTCAAAATCCGAAAAGTTGAATGAAAACCTTCCAGGAGCAGATATCACGAAAATATTATTGAAGATGACATTTTACTTTATCAGAAAAAACTTGTAAGGAATTCATCAAGCTTTACATTTGCATGATTGGTCATATCGGTGGAGCTCATTGTTCCTAGGATTTAAACATGTAGGAGAATAATCAAAAAATGCAATTTTTAAATCACCCTCATCCTTCCAACACTAGGGGTAGAGTTGGGGATTTTTGATATGTTCACCTTCTAACTGGTCGCAACAAAGCTGCGAAGCTGAAAATTAGGTTCCAAGCATTTCCTTCAAATTTCTTTGTCAATCCAACAATAAAATTATGCAAAAGTGAAAATTCCATACTCGACAATGGAACTGTAATGGCCGTGGAGAAATACTTGAATATTGAAATTATACATAAGATTGGAGAGAATTCAATGCTCATAATCAGCATGAATTCTCTCATGAATTTTTCAGAAAGTATAAGGCAAGAAAGATGAAAACATTGGGGGAAATAATTTAATTTTTTTCGTTTTCATACCTTCAGGCTCAGATATGTCGAAAACTATGGGAGATATTGGAAAAGTTGTCGAATGAATGTTGTAGGACATTTTTTAATCTCCAATTTTGTTAAGATTAGTTGGACATGTCTGTAAGTAGCATACTTTTCGAGAGAAACAAAACAATGATACCTGTCACTAACTCTACCCCCTTAGCACAGTAGGTAAGGGTGGAGACTTATGATATGTTTAACTCCTCACTACCCCAAAACAAAGCTGCGGGGTCAAAAGGTGTCTTCCAAATTTTTCCCTCAGTAAGTGTTTGTTGACGACTATGCAGATTACTACCACCATGTACATTCTATGAGTTGTGGAAATTCTTTCACGTTTCCTTACAATTTTCACGATACTTGCCAGCCAGCAATATTCCTGACATTATCTGCACTCTAGCGGTGAAAGTGAGTACTTCTTGACAGTGGCAGACAATATTCTCTGGAAAAATCCTTGACATTATCTGCACTCTAGCGGCCAAATTGGAAACTATCTCACATGGATGGATACAGCTTGACTATGACGAGGAATTTATTTCTCTGTAGTGGATCTACTTTGACTTGGTACCTATTGGGAAATGATTAAGCAGTGGAAATGATAGGAAAGCATTGTTGCCGCTTTTCCTTTTGCACCGCCCTCTATATCTGTGATTCAAGTTATGCTGGCGAATCTGATCTGATATTAATACAGTATTGTTGATTCTTATTGACCGTGCAAAGTTTTGCATTTGTCTTCTTTTTTTTGCTGAGAGTGATACCCACATGAGCTTTAGGCTTGTGCGTGTGTAATAAGGCGGATGATGGTGAGAGGTGAATTGACCTACATTTTAGGTGGGTTCCGAACCTCCGAGAAGCGATTTTACAACTCATGAATCATGTTGATATAAATAGTACATATTTATGTATGCTCGTTCCGCATTTACAACTCAACGAAAAAATCAAATTCATGGAGATTTTGCACAAAATGTTCCTTTAAATATTTATTCGCATCGATGTTCATGTGAGAGTTTTCGAACTTTTGCTTTTTATGGATAATATATAAGGGAAAGAGAAAGAGTTGTTAAATAGTGTGATATCAGTAAGCTATACATAATTTGTTACTCACCATAGACATTTATTTATCATTCTTAGTAACATTAAGCACATTATTTTCTGAACGAGCATTATCGAGTACTCACTTTTTACTTACCGGAGGTCAAAGTCGTTGTTCGTCTGTTTGTACGTTCTACAATAACTTTAAAAAGAATTGATCAATCAGCTTCAAATTTTCAGCTTCAAACACATATTCCTCAAACCTTTTTACAGGTCAAGTTCGTTGGACAACAAAATTAACTCACTCCTTCGTCCTTTTTCAGGATATAAAAATAAAATAACAGATGTGAAAAAATTGTTGTAATTTATCATTTAGTCAGATGAAGAAATCATTGCTTGTAACTACTACAAGTTTTACATTCATTCATTCATAACAACAGCTTAGACTATTTGGGCTAGCCATAGAGCTACCAAAACATTATGATAATTTTTAAAATCCATAAAACGAATTACCCGCCATTTGAAATGTTGTTTCTTGAATAATTGAAGTTTTGTATTATTGTAAATAAAAAGCATATTGTTTACAAATCTTCACCTAATGTTTCTCTACTCAAGTGAAATAAATTAAAATTATACTAATTATTATTATACTAAACTTATGCCACGGAGTAGAGAACACTGGTTTCCTTCTTCCGTGCTTATGCCAAGACCAAGAGGGTTATGTAACAATCTGAAATAGCTTACAAATGACATGCAAAGCAGACGGAGACTGTTGCATTGGTTTGGCAGACTTTAGCCGCTTGCCTTGGCATGCACTGCAACTAACCCCCAGCGGTATCCTATCAATAAAGCTGCCATATCTCAGTTAATATTTTTCAATTTAAAAATCAGGTACCAATTGATAGGTAATCAAATTTACTGAAAGAAGATATTCTTGTAATTTTTTATAAAACCAACGGCTTCTGAGTTTATTTTTTAATGAAACAACATTTTAAATGACTCGAAATCGAGTTCTGAGGATATTGTTAGAAAGAGGAAGGAATTATTCCCAATAAGATTTATATAATTTTTTGTTTGTTCTGCTTTTTCTTTAGAGTTCAATCTTTTATGAGTGTTCAAACTGTTGGAAATTTTGCTTTAAACTCGACAAATGTAATTAACGTACTTCTTTTAACTTTTTCTGAGAATTAGATTCCAACTCCTTGTTTTGGTTTATGAGAAAATTTTCTTAGAGATGTTGAAATATATCATAACCACTTCAGCAGCCTTTCACTTCCGGCCGTGCTTTGCACTGAGAAAATTTAGTGTTGTAGAATGCAACCTCCTTGTGTCCAGGAAACATAGAAAAATAGGATAATTATTCAATATTTTGTTCAGGATCCCGTGGATAATCTACATAAGAGTTGGGAATTCACATGAAAAAAAGCGAGTTTGATAGGTCTCGAACCCGCAAACTTTGATTCATGAACTGTGCTCGCTACCATAAGTAAGCTATGGAGTTACTTGGAGGAAGCCCAGTTTGGGCTTTCATAGTTACAAAAGCTTCTAATTTATTACAGATTAAATACATTAGTTTCAATTATTGAATCAGAGTTAATTCATTAATAGCAATAAAAATAAGCACATTCTTATCCTCGGTGAATCAACCACTTAACAGTCTGACCAATGTAAGGTTATTTTCTCTATAACGTGTGCCCTGCTTGGCCGCAGTCGGTAGAGCAAAGATTTGGAAGATGTATAACACTTTTTGTGATTCCTGGAAAAATAATAATACCAATTTCTTACCAGCTCTCCCAGGAGCTCAAACAGTTCTCTGCTTTCGCTGGCTGCAAACGTCGGCCACTTTAACAGTTCACAGTTCTTGTGAATGATTTGTTGTACTCCACAAATATATAGATGCAGTAGAGATAGATAGATAAGGGCTCTGACTATCCTACTAGACGATGCGATACCGCCACTAATGCCACCCGCCACCATTCACCAAAGTGGTCAGCAATGAAAAATGACACCGAGTGGAATCAAAGGCGATACTCGATCAGAATACCTTATAAATTCTATTAATTCATGTTGCTGCAACTTAATACTATGACCTTTGAGATTTTTCAAATCAGAAGTATTGGTACTGGATAATTCATATAAATCTTGGGAACGAATTATTTCCAAAGATTTGATAATCAATGCTGTATATCGCTGATTTATTCAACTTATTCGGTGAAGAATACAGTTGGTTGGTAATCTTAATAATATTTCAATACTGGTAATAAAATAGACTATAACAGGATTCGTCATGCATGGAGATAGGATGATAAATAGACGGTACACCATTCAAATGAATACACATTATAATTACATGAATATCAATCAATCAATCAATCAATTCATTTATTTCACAAACAAACATAATACAGAATAGAAAAGAAAGATATAAAAAATGTGAAATAAAAGTGGACACCCCTAGGCATAAGCCCGATTGGGGTGTACTACTCCTAATAAAACAACTAAAAATACTCAGAGGAGTAGGCCGCTCCGCTCTATAAATAAACTTGGCATAATAAATTATAACTTAAAAGAAAAAACTTTTTTTTCTGCTACGGTAGACCATCACATGAAAACAAGGATGAAGTAATTACATTATGAAAAATAAAAGGCATAAAAGGGGTGTACTACTCCTAATAAAACAACTAAAAATACTCAGAGGAGTAGGCCGCTCCGCTCTATAAGTAAACTTGGCATAATAAATTATAACTTAAAAGAAAAAACTTTTTTTTCTGCTACGGTAGCCCATCACATGAAAACAAGGATGAAGTAGTTACATTATGAAAAATAAAAGGCATACAGAGATAAAACCAAAAAATAGAAAATTTACAATGCAAAATGCATACTCTGAAAAAGGATATGTTAATTATATTACTATTTAGGATTTAATAATAATAAATAATGGAATTTCTTATCTAAGAATATCATCTTACAATTTTCAGAATTGATTCACAGTCATTAACACTGAGCAGGTAGTTTTTCAAACATTTCAGAAATGAATGTGAAAGTTCCTGGAAATTTAGATATTGCGACACTAGATTGAACAATCTAGGAACATTAAAATAATATGAATGTTGGAATATCGTTAAATTCGAATGTGGAACCTGAACCATAAACCGTCTAAAGTTATATCTCACATCTCTAATGAGATTTCCATTCAAACTCCTCAGAAAAAAAAGCTTCAATACTTTATAAACATAAAGATTTCTTATTGGAAGTATCTTGAGATGAACAAATATCGGCCATGAATGATCAGTTCTAGGTGTTCTGGTTATAATACGAATGAAGGACTTTTGAAAAATTATGATGGGATAAAGTGTTGAGACATAAGTCCCACCCCATAATACGAGCCCATAACTCATCCTGGAACTAATGAGAGCATGATAAGCATTTATCATCACACCAGTAGGGCACAGCTCTCTCAACATGTAAAAACTCCTAATCCCTCTACAGAACTCTTTTTTAATTTAGCTACATGTTTCTTCCAAGATAGATTTGAGTCAATAACTAGACCAAGGTATTTAATATTGCTCACAGTCTCAATTGTCAGGCAGTTGCAGTTATCTATAGCAGCGCATGAGTAACGGTGATACGACAATGGTGTATTAAAGAATAGAATCCTCTTAGGTTGAAAATCATATATTCAGTTTTTTCACTCATTACCATGTAATTCCTACTAAACCAGTAGTTTAAGACTCTCAAGTCGGCACTCATTTTCACATATAATGCATCGCAATCAATTCCTGAATATGTAAGTGCTGTATCATCTGCAAAAGCAGTCAATTTCCCATCTAGTTTAGCATTACATAGGTCATTGATATACACAAGAAATAGAATAGGCCCTAATACAGAACCCTGGGGCACTCCATATACAATGTTTTCAAAATTACTATAACATCCACCAATTCTTACACACTGCTTTCTGTTTGTGAGATAACTTTCAAACCATTTATAAGGTAAACCTCGTACTCCTGCTCACAACTTTTTCAATAATATTGAGTGGTCTACTGTATCAAATGCTTTAGTGATATCTACATACAGGGCTGAAAATTTTTCACCTTCATTAATACTATTATAAATATCCTCAAGAAATGTAACCAGACCATCTTCGGTACTAAAGCCCTCTCTAAAGCCAAATTGATTTTTACTAAAATAATCAAATCTTTTGAGAAAACTTATTAATCGTATTTTTATTATCTTTTCGAAAATCTTGGCAAAAACAGGCAACAGCGATATTGGGCGGTAACAATTCAATTCTTCTCTGTTACCATGCTTGAAGATTGGGATCACAATTGCAATCTTCAAACATTCAGGAAATTCACCAGTCTTCATGCTCCAATTGAAAAGTTTACTCAGAACTCCAGCAATATGAATGGCAATTTTTTTTAGAATATAACTATTAATGTTGTCAATTCCAGGGGCTTTACTGCTTTTTAGATCAGCTATTATTTTTAAAACTTCTGTTTCGTCAGTCGGAAATAAGAATAATGAATGTGGCATAAGTTATCTCTACAAGTAAAGCGGGAATCTATTTCTTTGTGATCTTTTGTAAAAATAACTGAATTTCGTAACTGTTGAGAAATGTTAATAAAAAATCAATTGAATTCTTTAGCAATACGTTCTTTGTCAGTGACAGTATGCGAATTTACTACTAAGCTAGTAACTTCTACCTTGGGTTCTCGTTCTCCTATCAATCTATTTACTGTTCTCCATTGATTCCTCACATTACCAGAACAATTATCGAATTCATTCATGTAGTACTCTTCCTTAGCTTTCCTCAAATCAGATTTCAACCTGTTTCTGAATGATTTGTAATACTCTTTAAGATTTACATCATATGGTCTTGAAATCATCAATTTGTACAATTTTTTTCTCCTATCAATACCTCTAAATAAATAATCTGAAATCCATGGAGTTAATTTATCAGGTAGTGCATTGGAACTATTTCTAGATTTACTATATTTACATTTTTCTATCAGATCTGATAACTGGCTGATGAATAAATCGAAAGCAGCTGAAACAGAACTCTTATCTAAAACGCTCTCTCATTGCAGCCTCTGTAATTCGGCTTCCAATTCATTGAAGTTTATCACCAAGTTACTTTTATTACTTGAATCTTTTATATTACAACTCCTTCCTACTTCCAGTTCTAGAATTATCATTGAATGATCAGTTATTCCAAGGTGTAATATATGTGCATTGTATTTAACTGTAAATTTCAATTGGCTAAATCGGATAAAACAGTGATCTAAACAACTTTGGGTATCACCTACTATTCTAGTTGGTTTATCAATAAGACAGTTTAATCCGTGACTAGCCATCTGGCTGAGATAAGAATCAGATAATCTGTCATCAAGCAAAATATTACAATTGATATCACCAGTGAAAATTAAATTCTTTCCTTTGAAAGGAGTTATCAAGCTACCGATATCTTCGATAAATTGTGCTAACGGAATACTGTGTAATCTGTAAACTGCTAAAATAATGAATTCAATGCTATCAACAGAGCAGGAAAGCTGCAAACAATCGGCTTACTGTATATCTACACCTCTCACTACGCTACATCTATATCGGGACTTGGCATAAACAACAACCTCCTGCTCGATAATTATCATTACAGAAACCAAAGGAATTATACCCATCGATGCAAAACAGATTTATCTCATCTGTAGATATCCAAACTTCAGTCAAGATGATAAAGTCCGGAGACACTTTCATATTATCCAGCTCACTCAAAAACAAATCAAAGTTCTGTCTAATACTTCTAATATTCTGATTTAAAAATACTAAACAGTGACTAGAATCGGATATGAGTATTAAATTTAATTCTTATTATTTTACTTTTAACCAATTCGACTAATATATTACTTGAAACACACAATTCATATACGCAATTCTGAAGTGACTATGAATATGAACAGAATTTATTATTAAAATTTACTTTGAACGCTGAATAACAATAAGTCTGAAAAATAACTCTGAATAATAACCAAGACCATAACATGAGTAGGCCTATTACATTTTGACCATTGACAGTTCTAAAGAAAACAATAATTGAAACCAGAAACTCAAATAGAAAATTGTTATAAAAGGAAATACATTTTATAAATTTACCGAAAAAAAAATAATATAGGGAATTTATAAAACAAGTACATTAAGAATTTGAAGACTTACAGTTTTTCTAGATCTTCCATTTTCGTGACCGTGATCACAGATAAACCCTGTTCTTTCCGAAGAAAAATTTTTCCACCTCTAACCCATAAATGGAGGGTCTGATGCCAAAGTGAACCAAGTCGTTTTTTCTGTTTTTTCAGTATTGATTGTTGTAAGTGAAATCCATTTTATAAATTCAATATTCATGGTATGTTTATTTTGAAAATTTATAAGCAATTTATACATATTTCTTTTAAGAATGAGCAAGAAATTTCAATTCAGGGACTTTGCATGTTACTAGTGAAGAAAAAAATATGTTTAGAAAACCGAACTTGGTTCACTTTGGCACCAACATTCAACTTAGTTCATTTTGGCATAGCGAGATTTTGCTTTTTGGTGAAAGGATCTATACTAAAAATCACACAAACTGTCGATCTAACTTATATATTCCAAATAATACAGTAAGATAAAGCATAAAGAGAAGTACGGTACTGAAAATATTCATACTAGTACCATTCATATTAGAATAAAAATATTTCAAAATTAATATTACAATTTCCAGCCAAAGTAATAACCAATAAAATTCAAGCTACATGATGGAAACGCTATTCAAAGATGAATAATTTAATAGCAAGTCAAAATCTTGAAAAAAGCAAAGTACAAAAAATAATAAAATTAAGGAATTTAAGAATGATTTGGAAATTAATAGTTCAATTTCAAGTCAAATGTTCCAATTAACATTTTTCAAGTGACTTATCATAGAGAATCATATTGATATTTGGCTGATTGATATTTGTATGGCTCATTATCACATCATAATAAAGATGTGTAATAATTAATAAATTCATGTAGAAACCGGTTGTATTATCTAGCTGTAAATATTTCAAAAAACTTCTTTTGCCAGAGTGAACCAAGTACATTTTTCCATGTCAATCTCATAATAAAGCAATGTTGCCAAAACTGGCATGTGGGAAGGATGTAGTACTTTGTTTACTAACATGCTTTTATAATAGTTGACATGTAATTCTACAGGTAGCGCCACAATAAAATCATTTGTAGTTGGTTCACTTTGGCAAATGAAAAAAAAAGAATGCATTTCACATAACCTCAAAATAATGAACACGAGATGAAAATGTTTGATAGAGTGAACTATTCTTATCTTCACTTTCAGAAGTTGAGGAAATTGGAATATAATCGTCACTGGAATGATCTGCAGCATCAAAATCACTTTCTGAACTATCTTCCATGTCATTTGATTTGTCTACATTTGAAGCTGCCTGAACCAAAATCTGAGTAGAAGCCATTTTGAATGATAGTTGGTTCAGTCTGCCAAGAGAATTAATACTAAATTTCCCTTTTTGCAGAATAAAAAGCTGAAAAATTTCCCTTTATAACAGCTGTGGGACTTGGTTCATTGTGGCAAAAGAAAGATCTCCTGATTGACTAAGTACAGATCAGAGTATTACAAAAATTCAAATTTTGGAGTTGGTTCACTCTGGCATCAGACCCTCCAAATAGCTATAGTTCTTTTCATTCTTCACTTTTCCGAGCCTCACTGAACAAGGTACGCCGGGCTGGTGATAGGCACTCATTCAGGTAGACCGGCTCCGCTGGCTTCGCCGTCAGACCGTTGTCGTGCGTGTTGAAATTACGCTTCACCCGTCGTTTCTGCAGCAGCTCTTCTGCATCCAGCCTCCTTACCATCCTGACTATAATGCCAGGATGCCTTCCGGAACCCACCTTGGAACGCAGGCGATGACATGCGTCTATCATAGAATCATTCACCGGGAAACCAAGCGATCGGCCAATATCTTTGACTATGGTGACAACATTTTCTCCTTTCTGCACTGGTACTCCGTGAATTTCGATTAGATTGCGTCGCGAATACTGCTCAGCCTCGTCGACCCTCAACTGGAGATCAGCAATCTGCTTACGAAGTCCATTATTTTCACCTCGAAGCTCATTAATTGTTTCGACTAACTTCGTGATTTCCTCCTTCTGGTCCTGTACGATTTTCTTAGTTTCAGGTAGCTCTTTGTGACAGGAGTTTAACGAAGTGCCGGGACTAATTTCCACACGCTTAATATCTTCCTTGAGCTCGTTGACTAGTTTAAAAATGTCATCATATGTGACAGTGGATTTGGATTCGAGCACCATACTCTTGCGTCGCAACTGGGAGCACGGCGTGCATCGCCACACGTCGCCCTGATCCGACAAGTAGTTCACGTCGTCGGCGGATAGGTTGACGCACTTCCCATGAAAACTGTTATTGCAGTCACTACACAACACTTTCACTTTCACGTTCTTAAGTGACTTTAGACATACGTTGCAGATATCGGCCATTATATTTGTGTGATAACTAAACTTGTAATTCAACACAAAATACGTAAAGTCTATAGAATAATATTTAAAGCAGACCGTAACAAGAACACTTTTATCGAACTTCGTACTATCTAAGATAACGAGAGCGGCAGCAGCAGGCGTCCGTACGGCTCTGAGTCTCAATCATAACTGTCAACGAACAAATAAAATATAGAGCAATAAGTATAAAAATATAATTATATTGAAAAATATCACAGATAGCTCACTAATGTTTGACTTTGTTTTTAGCACAAAATATTACCATGTGCTTCTTTAATCAGCAATCATATGCTTTTAAATTATACAGCTCAGTTATTGACTTGCTGTTGCTTGTCGAATAAAACTTTATTTATCTTCTTTCCAAGTAAATATTCATAATTAAATATAAATTATAACTATCTCAAGGCTAGGGTTCGGCCTCTGGTGGAAATCGGATAAATTAATTTATCTTATGAGCATGAGCTTGATTAACATCTTTATAATTTACTGATAAGAAGAAAAGTGATCATATAATATAATATCAAAAATCAATAAATATTTCATCTGTGCCTACTTAAACATGTAAATCTGATAGATTGTTCTTAATAAAATTCCCTTTACATCTAATGACTTGCGCAAGTTTGATATTAATTTCAATATTTAAATAACCCTTTGTCGAGCTAGCTTTATTGAATCGTGATTTATTTGAAGCACTGATGGCCCCCTTGATACCTTTTTAATTAATTCACATGTTGATTTCTCACAAAGTATGATGGCGATCCAGATTCTTTCAATGTCCTAGGCCTGTCTGGTGGGCTGATGTTGTCTTCTCCAATGGGGATATTCAAATTAGGCGACTCATGTCTTAATACGACCTCACTGAGTCTTATGAAATTAATTTTTAAATTCAAACTTAGATTTTTTAAAAACGTACAAATATTTGAAAAGGGATCTTGTGCTCTATAAATTAGTGGCTGTTCCCGGTGACCTCTGACAAGCAAGTGGGCTTAGATCTACCCCTATTCTTTCCACGACCATACTTCCATATTTTTAAATTCGTATATCATTCAAATATTCAATTCTGATAGGAGCTGCTACTTAATTGCTAGCCTCACTACTAAGCAATAAAATGATTTAATATAGTCCTTGCTAGTCTGCTAGGTTATTGCATGAAGAGCAAATATTATAATTTTAAATTATTCATTTTATATCTGTTACATAAACTGAGTACTGTCTAGTTTACAAATTCTTATCATTTACATGATAAATAACTAAGCAATAAAATGATTTAATATAGTCCTTGCTAGTCTGCTAGATTATTGCATAAAGAGCAAATATTATAATTTTTAATTATTCATTTTATATCTGTTACATAAACTGAGTACTGTCTAGTTTACAAATTCTTATCATTTACATGATAAATAAAGTATATTTTCGAATTAACTTGCTTTTACCGCTGGTCAGTTACTGTATTTTGATTTGCTCATTCTAAAATTACAAATGTATTCATGCGCCGAGTAGGATATACCACATTTCCTTAATATTTTTATTTATTTCACATATTTTGTCCATGCACGTTATGAAATGGTATTTTTTATATATACCAGTGTGGCTGTTAATGTCCCTAGTCTGCAAATAAATTTGCAAAAAGTTAAGGCCGTCCGGCTCGTAAATATACTGGGGTTTGACCACAGCTCTAGCTCAGTAGTAGATGCATGAATGCTCTCAATGTAATGAACCACCATGGGTTTCAATAACTGAACATTAACAATTTTTACCGCTGCTCTCTCAAAGGTATTGGAGATTACCAATAAGGAAATCAAAAAGATAGTTAGTGACTATATCAGTAACCATATATTCAATCGAGAATAATGAAAATCAACTATTATTTTTCTAGTTGATCCCTAAAACGCTCGTCATGAATACAGGTATACACTAATTTATCCTTTCGAAATTCCTTGAGACTCACAACGTCAGTTCTTGAAGTTCTCTGGATCTTTATATGATATATTGTAGACTTATAATATAAATATCAGTAAGATTTTGCTTGCTGACTGAAAAATATTACTATCATCAAAGGATGATAAAATATAAGTGCTCTGAATAGGATCAATATTAATTAATTCACTAATTATATATACTGCAGAATAAGAATGCTTGGTACCAATACAGCTCAAACTGTATATCACGAGATGAATTGGGAAAACAATAAAAACTTCTAGAATCTTTATGCTGAAATAAAACACAAATATATTCCCACAAAATAATACAGCTATAAGAATTCCCTTGTAAATATAATTTTTTTAATAAATAAACTCTCTAATATCTCAATAATTATCTCAGGAATAGTTAGCATTCACAATATTGTGAGCTGTAGAAATATATATATTTATTTTATTAATACTGATATGTGAAGCTTCAGGTCGAATTAGAATTTAACAAATTGGAACCTGTTCAGTCCATAGATTCGATAGAACATACTTTTAACCAATGTATAATAATAATCAATAGAAATGATAATTTTATAATCTCAGGGTACTATTTATGTGGATTCGTGCCATGCACAGAATTAAGCTTCCTATAGTATTAAATATATTTCTATAGATCGTTCTAGTTCCATATACCTAATAGTGGTCGACACGTTGCGAATTTCTTAAACTTGAATAAAAATTTATATAGCGCTTTAAATAATTCCCCAATTCACCGATAAAGGCCTGCTAATGAGCTCATTAGGATAACTTGCATTAACTTTAATGATGTTCTGAAGTTCTTGTAGAATAATTAATTATCTCCAATAATTTAATTAGTCGAATCCTTTTGACTCTGCCGGGCTCGTGTATGGTCCAGATTACATATAAGTCTCTATCAGTATCAATGATATATTTACGGGAATAAATTACAGTTAAGAACTCTTAAACAACACTGAGTTCACAAATAATCAAACATTAATTACACTTATATAACATTTAAAAAGGGACTGGCTTGAGGCTTTAAGATTAATTGAAAAGAGACCCTATCTCCGTATGCTGCCATATTGGTCAAGTTCACAAGCCAGAGAGAAAACATTCTCAGAAAAATTCTCATCTCTTCCTCTAACAATTTGTAAGCCTTCTTCTGATTGGCTTTCTAGTCTTGATAGAACGTGATGTAATTGGTTACTTAAGATTCAGGGTTTCTCCAACTTTTGTTATACAAGAAATAGATAAAAATCTATATATATAAAAATGTTATGTTGGTTTGTGTGTAATGCAAAAACTCCAAAAGTACTGGACCGATTGAGTTGAAATTTTAACATGATATAAAATCCGCATCAAGGATGGTTTTTATCTACTTTTTACAATTTTCAGGGGCGCTACGCTCGCCCGAAAATTTTTAACTTTTTTGTTTATGGATTTTTCCGATTTTTGACTTCACATTCGGGGTCAGCTCGCGAAAATAAGTCGATTAAAAAAAAAAAATTGACCGGGCTCGCAGGGTGGCCCGGGGGGAGGGGGTGAAACTTTGGCCATTTTTGGCCAGATTTGAGCTGAGCGCTGCTGCAATCAAAGTGCAAAATCTGACCGCTAGATAGCGCGCAAGATTATTGTCTTTGCCGACGACACAGCTGTGATATTTCAAGGCAACAACTGGAACGAGACTTTCATAACCGCTGAATTAGGCATGGAAAAAATTACACTTTGGCTCCACAGTAATATCCTGACTCTCAATTCATCAAAAACTAAATTTCTAGCATTTTCACTGACGGACTCCAAAAAACCTGTACGAATACAATCAAGTTACATCACTGCAAAATAAATCGCATAAACTGCAATTGTCCATCAGTAGAACGAACAGATAATATAAAATATTTAGGAGTTATAATAGACGACTTACTTTGGTGGGACAAACACATCATACAGCAAACAACAAAACTCAGGAAACTGGTTACAGTTTCATTCAACTCCGACAGATACTCACACTGGATACGTTAAAAATTGTATATCACGCATTGGTAGAGTCAATAGCAAGATATGGAATCCTGGCATGGGGAGCTACGTATTTCTGCCATATCAATCCTGTTTTAAAGTCCAGAAACTCATCCTCAGAATAATGGGACAGAAACATCCACTCTACCCTTCAGATTCTCTATATGAAGAGCTCCAACTACTGAGCATCCGACAAATTTACATTCACAAATTACTCACATTCATCAGGAAAACCCGCAGTTCTTTCTCAACATGGACCACACCCACAGCACGCGAAGAAGGAATATTGATCTAGCAGTCCCCAGGATGACAACAACTGCCGCCCAGAGAACAGTCACATACTTAGGACCGAAGATTTACAACAGGCTGCCAATGGACATCAAGGAAATGGTACTGGTTAATATATTTAAAGCAAAAACAAAAACTTGGATAATTGAAAATAGAATAAATTATAGTGAAGACCTTATTACAAACTAGATATTATGAATATTATTAATTCATTTTTTTATCAATCCTTTTCAAGAGACTATTCTCAAATTTTTTTTCTTTTAGAATCTAATTATTTTCCATCAATAATTTTCTATTTTATATATAGGTATTCATTTACTCATTTTAATTTCTTTTTTCTAAAAATTTTGCTTTTTTTCATTTTATTTCTCACATAAACATTATTTTTCCTTTTAGTTTTGTAATTGCACAATAAACCAGATTTAACAGCTCACATAACACAGATGTTCATAATTTATTTAACAAGCATAATATTTGTGGTTTCCCAACACATATTTTATATATAGTGGGGGCCACAGAAAAAAAAAAAAACATTCAATCACAATGTGCCACTGCGAAGCGTGGCAGGGTACAGCTATTTATACATAAATAGCTTATATAATAGCCTGTGAGCATTCCAATAAATAAATCTCAATATATGATACTGCAGCGCGGCGTACATTTAATTTTTTATGTGAGCTTTGTATACTCTTGATTTTTCATACTTTTTTAGATTCCAATAAATATTCGAATAACATAATAATCGTTGTTTTTTCATTACATAAACCTTCTTTAACATATAATATTTACAATTATCTGGGTAAAATATAATTTAATTCATAATAGTCGAGTGAGCAATCAGCTGATTTATTTGATAATAACTCAATAAATTGTCGTCTGATCTAAGATCGATTGATGTATTAAATCAAAACAAAGGATTCCAACCTTAAATTGTACAAGCAATCTCTTTTTTATAATCTGTCAATAATGAACTAAGCTGCTTTATAGTTTTATTTCTGCCAAAGAGTTTTCATTACTGCGTAGTTATAAATTTGCATGGTTCTCTTATCGCCTTATAGATAATATGACTACTCCTTATCATAAATAAGATTCGATTCTATTAGAGTGATACCTTGACTAGGCTATCTGTTCTTTCAGTTTCACAATTCTGTTAAAGATTAGTTGGTTTCTTCGAAATTATTTTATGGTGTCAAGGCACATCGTCATAACGTATGACATAATAAATATTCATGTATGTTTTGAAATGTTTTTCCTCTTACATTAACATGCCATGCTAATTACCAACCTTCTGATCACATTTTAAGCGAATGCTATTTGTATGCAACTAAATTTGCCACAGGTGTCTGGCTAATTCTCAATTTATAGGGCTTGACCGATTATTTAGGTTGCCAACCAGTAAGTATCATAGAACCCAACCTCAAAAAATGTATTATTTATATAATTGAATAAATAGCAATAATATTTTCATTTTCATTTGGCTGTTCAAAACTGTAGCCTGGATACTCGTTATTATCTAATCTCGTGTTTGTTGACCTCGCACCCGGCGATAGCAATACAGCTGTTTGCTTGAGCTTGAGACCTATAAAATCTTTTCATTTAGTGATTTTTATAGCTATTCAAAATTATAATCTTACACCAATGACAGTCTGAATAGTGAATAGCCCTACAACACTTATCCAATCGAAAAATAATGATGATTGAGGTATTCCTTCTTCTCAATTGTTCGGTCTTGTCACTTGATCTGAGACTCATAAATTTATATAGAATAAATAGTATATGAAAGTTTCAAAGATCATTTTTGAATTAGTGAATAATCATTCCACAAAAGGTATCCACCGCACAAGAATAGTCAAATGGAAATTGAAACAGGTGATTGCAACCATAGAGAAACAACAGCATATGTTTTTCACAAAAATTCTTATAAGTTTCATTAGTATCTTTAAATGTCAATAACTTTGAAACCCATTGAGAATGTGCGGTTCACGCCATTAATTTTCTCTTGAAATTCTGTATCGAAATCATGTTTTATATGACCACCGTCCTATCTAAAAAATGTAGTGTGATTCAAACTGGCGGCTCCAAGATGGAAAAAAATTCTGAAGCGACAGTAAAGTAGTTTTTTTTTAATCCAAATGAATAGGATCCGTAATGAAACCTACTGTCGAATAATTCTTGTAAAATAAATATAGAGCTCTTCCCATAATTTTCACCAACTCTGTATATAAAGAGTAACATATTTGTAACATATTCCAGCTGAACCACAGAAGAGAAAACCCTGTTTGTATGGAAGAAAAAGGAAGTTCTTCTTCTTCTCCTTCTTCTTCTTTTTCTTCTTTTTCTTCTTTTTCTTCTTCTTCTTCTCCTTCTTCTTCTTCTTCTTCTTCTTCTTCTTCTTCTTCTTCTTCTTCTTCTTCTTCTTCTTCTTCTTCTTCTTCTTCTTTTCTTCTTCTTCTTCTTCTTCTTCTTCTTCTTCTTCTTCTTCTTCTTCTTCTTCTCTTCTTCTTCTTCTTCTTCTTCTTCTTCTTCTTCTCTTCTTCTTCTTTTCTTCTTCTTCTTCTTCTTCTTCTTCTTCTTCTTCTTCTTCTTCTTCTTCTTCTTCTTCTCTTCTACTTCTTCTTCTTCTTCTTCTTCTTCTTCTTCTTCTTCTTCTTCTTCTTCTTCTTCTTCTTCTTCTTCTCTTCTTCTTCTTCTTCTTCTTCTTCTTCTTCTTCTTCTTCTTCTTCTTCTTCTTCTTTTCTTCTTCTTCTTCTTCTTCTTCAAATGTTCTTGTATTTTCATAAATTGCTCATCTTGATTCTAAATAAATTGATCTTCATACCATTTTTCTCATCTAAAAGCTCAATATTTTTTTCAGAACATGCTGGTTGTAAAAAAGATTATATGCGAGGGAGATGGCAATCTCCCATTGAAATATATGCCAGTCATTATCAGAAGCTTGCAAAATAAATACTGGTAGCCGGTTGAATGGGACTGCTACCTTGCACTGCTCTTCAAATATGCAGGACTAAACTGTCGGGGCATTGTAAGTGATGGGTGCCGGAGTGAAAGGTGGAGGGTGTTGGCAAGCGAAGAGTTTAGAAGCCAGGTTGTTCAGTACATAAAAGCAGGCGGTATTATCGTTGAGTTCAGGGGTTGCAAAATGGAGAATGGAAGATATAAGTTGGAGAGAGGGGAGTTGAGGAAAGAGGCAGTTGTACTGCTCACTTACCAGCCTCAGTTCCATGCTAAGCTGGCGGAGGTTTGCGTGTAATCCCGCGTTATTTGCCAGCCAAAATGCGAGTCCAGCAAAGACCAGTAGCGGCTTGAGGATTATTTGATGAGCCTTTGTAGAATTGAAACACTCGCCGAAATGGCCACTTGAATTTTTGCAATACAGTACGTGGAGATCTTTATAACAGTGAGCTCTGTACTGAAACCGATTTTTTCAGCAGTAATGCTTCTATGGAATTCGAGATAATTTTTTGGAGGATTAGCGTGTGCATGCTTCTCATACCAAGAACCATTATAAGAAGAAGAAGAATTAACTTTTCGTGCAGTATAAGCTTCCAGTTTCCAAGAAAACACAACCTATCACACATTAATGATGATGATAATCATCAATTCATCCATTAAATTATGGAGTATCAACAGTATATACTCAATATATTTGATTATTATCATATCAATACATTTTTTTAAATATAATTCTAAGACCAAATTATATCTGATAATATTGGAAATGTGATTAATACTCGATGTGAATAAAATGTGAAAATTTTTGTCAACACTATACGTGAGAAAAACAAGGAATAGATTTGAAAATTTGCATTCCTTATGAAAAAAACTAAGATTGGTTCTTTGAAATTGTGTCAGTCATTCAATTGAAATTCGATGAATCTATAACAATATCTGAAACAATATTTCATCTTTCAAATTGCCACCTCAGTATAGCCTATCCATACCCACCATCAGTGACTCTGAAGAAAATAATATTTCCAGCATGCAGCTCCAACCAATCTCTTGGGGAAAAGAGTTGAAATTGGTTTGCCGATAAGCAGTATGAATTTTGTCATGGGTTTCCACCACCGACCAAAACTACTCAATTTCCTACGCTTATAGCTGCAATCCAGCCTGGGCAGTATAGTGTCAAACTTGGATCCACATAAAATTCTATGAGCATCATTGACATGTGGCTTCAGTGAGTTCAGTCTTGAGTTTCCAAGATAGCATATTTTCTATTATGCTATTATGTGAGAGATCAAATGTTAAAGAATTGAATGTAATTGATATGATATCATTTCCACTTACCCTAGATGATGAATCGTTACAAAAAATGTAATGATTTCTCATAAGGTACTCTTTTTGTACCATAAGCTCGTGTACCTGATTTTCAGCTACTCAACATCCATAGGAAGTCATCAACAAGAATTGAAACTTGTACCTAGGAAGAGACCTGCCACTTATTACTGAATCAAAGTTATCAATTAAATGATATTCGAGCGATGGGAAACAACATATCGCTTATGCTGTATTTGTTAGGAATATCTAGTTATACGCCTATACAGTGAAGAATGTCTGATAAGTGGAAGTCCTAGCTTTGAAGTGATTTCAGTGTTCGAATAGTATTGTAGATGTTGGAATCAGCTCATATTTAACTCTGGAGTTGGTGGTCAAAGTTGTGAACCTCACTAACTCCTGACTGTTGAATGTGGTCTGGAGTTGTGGTCTCTACATTCTGAGGTGAAGCATGGGATAGTTAGCCAATGCTCCCTAAAGCTGCTGCGGATTGGTGGATGAGAATAGTGGCGGTTGAACTTGATCTTAAGATAAATATTCAGTTATAGATTAATAGTAGAATATCCTATTTTAAGGAAAAATTGTTCGATAATCTACGTAGACTATTATTATATCAAGCAATTATTTCACTTTATAATATGTTATAAAATTCAACAGGATAAGATCACAGAATTGATCAGTAATATCTTGTTTTGGTTCGATAGAATGTAGAATTAGTATTATTTTAAATTTGTATGTTCCTTTGGAAAACACATTCTCACTCTTGTTTTTGAAGTAGGATACCTCCATCTCCATAGATGATGTACCTGTTGATTGATTTCACACTATGTCCTGAATACATTGTAAGATGTGAAAGAATGCGCTCACATGTTCCTGAAAATTGATGTTTGTTCATAAAACTATTATTCAACATTCTTTTATCGCAGATGACGCCCACAAAAGCTATTTGATTGTTCTAGGGTAACGGAATGATAGTTTAGGCTATTATTTATGAGGTGATCAAAACTCTCCCACTGGCAAGACTCGAACACAAGACCAGACAGACTGAAGGGTGCAAGTCTCAGACCACTCGAACAACCTTATTCCACTATGAAAAGTTCAATGATTATTGAGAAGTTCGAAAATTGTTATTATTATAATTATCATCATTAAATTATTATACAGAACTAGCAAGAACCCGTGCTTCGCAAGGATCTATTTTAAAACTTGACAAAATGAAAACTTGACGTAATGAAATTTTGAAGAATTGAGAATAGGCCTATAACCATCCTTGGTTAATTAAGAATCCATAAGCAAAATTTCAAGTTAATTAGTCCAGTAGTTCAGACGTGATGATGCGTCAATAGTTATTTGTATATCTAGAGTGAAAAGTGCTGTTTTTTCTCCCTGAGGGGAAAGTTTGAAGCCCTAGGCGAAGCCGAGGGCAACAATTTTCCTGAGGGAGAAAAAACATTTTTCACTCGTGATATACACAACATTTTTCCTCCACCTACATTTTTATGAAAACTGCTAATAAAATAATTTTTAAAAACTATGTGACCAAACAATGTGTTACAACATAATCTAAAAAGTAAACAGAAACAGCTGGCTTGTAATCACAGTTCTCCTCCGACAGCACTATCTGTCGGCTAAAGTTGTAACAACAATGACAGCCAAAACTACAGCTATGATGAAGTTCCCGTTTCAAATTTGATTAGTTAATGAGTAATATTCGTTGGCTGATATTTTGAATAACATGGAATAAAAGAAAAAAATATATACATTTTTTTAGTATAGTGATATGAAGTTTGTAATAATAATTTCAGCATACAAACATAAATTTCATATATCGATCAAATGTCTGGTTGAGGTATTGAATTTAGTTGGTTTAATGACTACTCTATATGCTTCCTCATCTGAGCTTAGACCTTCTGACCTATTCCAAATGTACGTTTTTAAAATAGAGATGCTTCCCATGTTATTTAAATGGAGTCACTTTTACTCCCTAGGGAGTTTTTCTGTTTTTTAGTACCGAGAGCGAAAAAGTGACACTTTAGTATCATGTTTCAGGGAGTAAAGTAAGTACTTTTGACAGTAGGTGGAGGAAAACATAATTTTCCTATCCCGTACGTGCATAAGCCAGCTCTTTACTTTATAAATTATTATAGATTTAGTTAACGACTGCAAGAGATAGGACTGTGGAACAGAATAGTGGTGAACTATGATAGCGCCAGAAGTGTCTCAAACACAATAGTAGGTACTACATGAACTTTTTGAAAGTGATTTGAAAAAATGTTAAAACAACAGAACTGAATCCTTATCATTCTACCTTCATTTAGAGAGGCTTTTGTTTGAGCCGAATGGAAATCTATTTATAAAAAAATGAATGTCTGTTTGTGTGTTTGTTTGTATGTTTGTTTGTTCCCTGTAGACTTGAAAACTTCTTGACATAACGGCATGAAACTTTGGGAATATGTTGTGTGAATATTGGGGATGGTTTCTGAACAGAAATTTTAATAGGTGGGCTAATAATAACTATTTATCAATCCATTTTACAGACATATGATTACAATTCGCCGTGCAGTTCGCTCCACAATATTTTTGCTATCCATCATAAGTGAAAAACATGCGAACATACAGAAGTATTGGCAATTTTTTATTTGATTAAATTCATGTTTTGAAGAATTCATTGTTACGATTGATAAATTGATAGGAGCTTATAAATATTTTCCAATTCAAATGAAATAACTTCTGGAAAAAATAATGATTGGATAAATACCAATATTGAATTATTGTTGACCAAGAACTCAGTACATAGATAATTCATTCAACTAATTCTGTATTGATAAAATTATAATCATTTTCTCTATTGATAATCAATTTCATCAACTAACTGGAAAAAGTTCTTCAATTTCCATGAATTTATTAATAGAATTATAAAAATCTAAAGTGTAGGTCATATCTAAATTCACAAAGAGTTCGATTCTTGTTGGCAAGATTGAATGTTATTCAATGCAGAAATCATTGTTATTTTACTAAAAGATAGGATAAAATTTCTCTTTCAGGGGGAGTTTTGACAACCCACAAAACTCATTTTTCATTTGAAGAAATAATATCAAAAAGGTGCATATATAGGACCTTACTTTTTTGTTCAGCTTGCCAAAATACACCCCTCATTTTAATATTAAAATTTTAGACTGACTGTACAGTGAGTAAATCATTCTATCAAGGCTTGAATAATTTTGAAATTTTAATTGAATAAAAATGGTAGAGAATATTATCATGTAGATATCAACACATTTATTTTAAGACATATTAACTGCATGCGTTTTCATATTGCCGATACAGCATTGATAAAACTGTAGATGTTTATTTAGCAGTCTCAAAAATCTGTTCTAGCTGAGAAATCAATAATACCTACATGCCACGTGTAGGCTTATACATTGCATCAGGAAAACGAAGTTCAAAACTATGGTTTTCCTAAACATATGTTTTTGAGATAATTTCTTTGGTGCAGCTGTTTCACATTCACCATTATAAATTATACCGAGTTTGTGAAAATAAAAATATTTATTGATTACCAAAACAATACTATTATTATATTAATGATAATAATTAATTATCAAAACAATACTTTTATTATATCATAATAATAATATTATTAAACATATTTATCAATCATCAGAACAATATTATTGAGGTTGAGTGGAATCAGGTAGAAAGCAATAATAGAACAGATGTTCTTTTTTGAATTTCTATCATATTATTTTGTTATTTCCAATGATTACAACATATGTTAGAATATCACATGTCAATAAATAAATTATCTCATTTCCATATGGCACTCACCTTACCATGTTCATAACCTTACTTAATAGGATCCTTTTTCATCCTTTGAAACCCTTAGAGCAAAATATCTCAAAATCCGTTCTTAGTGCGCGTCTAGTATGTTTGAAGAATATTTGTGCAAAGTTTCAAGTCTGTAGGACAATTAGTTTGAGCTGTAGTGTGATTTTACATCAAAAATTTCGAAAAATGCCCTCTCCTGGACCCCCCTGTGCTCCTGATCGAAATTTTTCTGCATAGATCTAATTTTTTTTCGTAGCTGAACAAAAAGGTTCGTCATGACTTTGCTGTGCAATGAGCGGTTAAAAAGTACAAAATTTTGGGGGGGCCCAGCTCCCTCAGGGGGGCAAATTTCTGAAAATCTTTTCTTAGTGGATGTTTTCAGGCTACCATAAACAATCGTGCAAAATTTCAAGTTTTTAGGCTCAGTAGTTTGGGCTATGGTGTGATTTCAGTCTGTCTGGGCTTAGCCTTTTATAAGTATAGAGATAAGAGTTGTATTCAGTGAATTGGAGCCTTTGTTTTGCGAGAAGATTGAAGAAAGCCTTGATAGCTTCCGAAAGAATTACTTATTGGAATAACAGAACTGTAATACAGTATTTATTCCTTTACACAGGATTCATAAGATTTCTCAGAATCGTTTTCTTAGTGGTGATATTCTATAAAGGAATTGTAGTCATACAATAATGGTACGATTGATTCATGTAGTGTTTGGAATCAAACTGATTGTTCTGCTAACCTTCAAACTGAGTCTGAATAATAGAATATTGTTCCAACATCTTTCAGTGACTATACTCTACTAGTCATCAATTCATATTACAATAAATGAATATTCATGTGAAATCTATGAGGGAAATATCTTCGAGTTGATCATATATTTCTAATTTTTTTGATATTGGATTCTCTACAACTGAATCATATCCAAAAACTTGGAACTTTTCTACTAGTGCAAAAGACAATTAATTATAATGTTTGAGAAACTTTTCCCATTGATTTGATAAATTTTTTTTCAATATGTACTGATGTTGTGGAACTAAAATTGGAAAAATATTATTTTGATGATATTGCCAACTAAACTCTTATCAATGTAGATTTGGTGAATGAAACAGTGTTTCTTAAATTCTATAGTAACGTTTTTACTAAGTGATGGATGGAATGTATTATGTAATGGATAGCAGATGAATTCATAATAATATTATTATCATTATAAATACAGTTAAGTAGTTTCTCTAAGAAGAAGCGTGTCTTTTCTTCCTCACCTGCTGCCACCAAGTTTAAAATAACTTATTGGAGGCGGTTGTATGGAAACACGTCGTTCGTTCCATTCTCTGCTGTACACTTGCCGAAATATCTGGATTTTCTACTACTTTGGGCAGATATCTCGTGGGATTTGCATCGTGTTGAGCGTCAGCAGAGTTGAATGTGTGTGCAAACGTGGCTACTCGTCA